>NC_028641.1:33065429-33073502 GCF_001406875.1 Solanum pennellii
ATAATAATAATAATAATAATAATAATAATAAAAATAATAATAATAATAATAATAATAATAATAATAATAATACTAATAATAATAATAATAATATTAATAATAAAACTAATATTAATAATAATACTAATAAAAATAATAATACTTATAATAATAATAATAATAAATAATAATAATAATAATAATAATAATAATAATAATAATAATAATAATAATAATAAAAATAATAATAATAATGATAATAATAAAAATAATTATAATAATAATAATAATAATAATAATAATAATAATGATGATGACGATGATTAACAATAACAATAACAATAACAATAACAACAACAACAACAACAACAACAACAATAATAATAATAATAATAATAATAATTAAAAAAAAATAATAATAATAATAATAATAATAACAAAAATAATAATAATAATAATAATAATAATAATAATAAAAATAAGAATAAGAATAATAATAATAGTAATAGTAATAGTAATAATAATAATAATATTTATAATAATAATAATAATAATAATAACAATAATAATAATAAATAAAATATAATCTTCTTCTCTCCAAATGCTCTCGGCGTAGGTTAGTTAACCTGCGTAGTGAAGGTGAAAATGGCGAGGGGAAGAGGAAGAGGCCGGAAAACATCAATAATGACAGTTGGTAGCTCAGTTGGAGCACGGGTGGAAGCAATAGAGGTAAATGAACAGGAACAAGCTCAAAATGAAGAAAGGAATTTCGAAGAAGGAGTTTCTGTGAGCTCCAAAGTATCTAGAAGATTGAGCTTAAATTCTACATCAGAAAAGGAGGAAGCTCATGAGAACTCAGATCTAGTGCAATTAGAAGCTTGGAGCAAGGTGGAAGGCAATGGAACAGTAACTAAGAAGATGGATGGGAATACTGAAGATGCTGAAAGTAATGGAGGCAGTGGAGAGGAAAAGAGCAAGGATTACAAAGAACCCTGGGTTAATGTGTTTAAGAATAGCCGTGCAGCTAATATTGGTATGCAGCTGGCTTATTTTCCACCACAAATAGTTAATGGAGAAGCAATGGTTCAGCTGGAAGGGAAAGAGGTTCAGGATGAAGAGGATAAGTGGAAATGTGCATTCATAGCATATGTAGTTGGAGAATGCCCTGGGTATAATGCCATGAACAAATATATAATGATGAACTGGTCAAAAGTAGGCAAACCAGATGTATTTTTACATGAAGAAGGGTATTTTATAATTATGTTTAAGAACCTGAATTATATGAATGAGATTCTATACTCTAGGCCATATACTATAAGCAATCGACCTATCATATTGAAACAATGGTGCGAAGATTTTGATTTTGGAAAGGAGTTCTTAGCTGAAATACCTCTATGGGTTAATTTTCCAAAGTTACCTCTTAATTGTTGGGGAGTGGGATCACTGAGTAGAATTGCAAGTGCTATTGGTGTGCCATTATTTGCTGATGAATGTACTACAAAGCAAACAAGAATATCCTCTGCTAGAATGCTTATTGAAGTTAATTTTATTAAACCTATTCCTCAGCAGATCACAGTTATGGATCCAAATGGAAGAACCTTCATGCAGGAAGTTGTGATGGAGTGGAAGCCTCAATATTGTGATAAATGTCAAAAGATTGGACACCAATGTCAACCAGTAACACCGGAGGAGCTACCAAAGAAGAGAAAGCCTTGGAAAAAAGTAACACAGACCTGGCAATATAAAGGGCCAATTCAACAGCAGGAGAGGAAAGATGATCAAATGAAGATGCCAGTAGTAGATGGAAATAATGCACAGGAGGAGAAACAAGAGATAGAGAAACGAGAGGAACAGGAAATCAAACAAACACCTGAGCTCAATCTAAGGCCTCATACTGGAAGTAAGCATCTGGAGTTCAGTCTATCAAATTTTCCTATGCTTTCAGCTATACCAAATAGAAATGGATTTGAGAGTCTAAGGAATAGCAAACTTGCTTCACTGCCTGTTGATAGAGGTGGAGCCTTTAAGACTTGTTAATGAAGTGGAGTGTCTGGAATGTGAGGGGTATGAATAAAAGGTATAAGCAGAAGGAGATCAAGATGCTTTTACAACAAAATAAGGCTTCATTAGCAGGATTAATTGAAACAAGAGTAAAAGAGGTTAATATCAAAGCTACTTTAAAAGTAATAGTTCCAGGATGGAGGATCATACATAATTATAAGGAGGCTGCAAATGGTAGAATTTGGATAATATGGGATGAAAGTTGGTATGATATCAAGTTAATAAATAGCTCAGCTCAAATGATCCATTGTCATATAAATGAAAGAAGCAAAGGATATCAATTTAATCTCACAGTGGTATATGGTTTTAATACTTTAGAACAGAGAAAAGCTTATGGAATGACTTGAAGATGTTGGTTCAAAGTGTCTCATATCCTTGGCTCATAATAGGAGATTTTAATGCTATTTTATCCCCTAAAGATATATTAGCAGGGGCTCCTGTTACTCTGAATGAGATAAGGGATTTTGAAGAATTTGTTAAGGACATGGGCATCACTGAAGTACAATGGAAAGACAATTATTATACTTGGACGAATAAACAGATAGGTAATGCAAGAATTGCTAGTAGAATTGATAGAGCCTTTGGGAATGATACTTGGATGGATAAATGGGGTCATGCTGCTATAGAATATGGAAATCCAGGTGTGTCTGATCATAGCCCTATGCATTTTCTTCTTCATCAAAGTTATCATCAGATCAGAGTGAGTTTTAAGTTCTTTAATGTATGGATTGAACATGAATCCTTTTTGGAACTGGTGGATAAAGTCTGGAAGCAGAAGAATGGAAGTGAAGTAATGAAGGAGATATGGTATAAGTTAAAGGCACTCCAGCCAGTCCTGAGACAATTGAATAGGAGAGAGTTTCAATATATAGGCCAAAAGATTGAGAAGACAAGAAGTGAGCTGGTAGAACTTCAAGATCAGCTTTATAACCAGGCAAGTGATGAGCTAGTTATTAAAGAAAAGGAGTTACTAATAAAGCTGGAAAAGTGGTCAATGATAGAGGAAAGTGCTATAAGACAAAAAGCAAGAGCAAGATGGATCAAACTGGGAGATGCAAACAACAAATACTTCAGTTCAGTGATAAAGGAGAGAACTCAAAAGAAGCATATTAGAAGTATATTATTTATAGATGGAAGGATGCTATATGAACCCCAAGAGATTCAAGAAGAGTTTGTTAGGTTTTATAAAAGTCTTATGGGATCTTCAGCAGGTAAATTTCCAGCTATAAATGCTCAGGTGATGAAAAGAGACCCTGTATTGTCAAAGCAGCAAAGAATCCAATTATGTACAGACATAACAGAACAGGAGATTTATACAGCATTGCAGTCTATTGGGAATGATAATGCTCCAAGTATAGATGGCTATAATGCACTTTTCTTTAAGCATACTTGGAAGATCATTAAAAAGGATGTTATTGAGGCTGTCAAAAGCTTCTTCACAACAGGAAAGTTGTTTAAGCCTTTCAACTGCACTCTTGGGTCTTTAATTCCAAAAGTTCAAAGTCCTAAACTGTGAAGGAGTATAGGCCAATTGCTTGTTGCACTGTACTATATAAAATCATTTCAAATGTGATAACAAAAAGAATGCATGATGTTATTCATACAGTTATATGTGATAGTCAGGCTGGATTTATACCAGGGAGGAAAATTGCAGATAACATTATTCTGGCTCATGAATTTGTCAAGGCTTATACAAGGAAGAATATTTCTCCTAGAAGCATGCTTAAGATTGATCAACAAAAAGCTTATGATTCAGTTGAGTGGCCTTTCTTAGAACAAGTAATGGTAGGCTTGGGATTTCCAGAGATGTTTATTCAATGGGTGATGCAGTGTGTCAAAACAGTGAATTATACTATTGTTGTTAATGGACAAACTACTCAAAGATTTGATGCAGCTAAAGGACTCAGACAAGGGGATCCTATGTCACCTTTTTTGTTTGCCATAGCAATGGAATATCTTAGTAGGCTCCTCAAAGGACTTAAAAAAGAGAAAGCCTTCAAATATCATCCTAAATGCTCTAAGCTAGACATTACACACTTATGTTTTGCAGATGATTTGCTATAGTTTTCAAGAGGAGATCTGGAGTCCATCAAGATACTTCAAAGGTGCTTTTCAGAGTTCTCTCAAGCTTCTGGACTGCAAGCAAATCTTACAAAAAGTTCCATATACTGTGGTGGAGTTCAGATGGAGGTGAGACAACAAATTATTCAACAACTTGGTTATACAATGGAAGAGCTACCTTTTAAATACTTGGGAGTGCCTCTTTCAACAAAGAAGTTGACTATAATCCAGTGGTATCCACTCATTGACAAGATCATGGCAAGAATCCACTCATGGACAGCAAAAAAATTATCTTATGCAGAAAGAACTCAATTAATTAAGACTGTTCTGTTTGGTGTACAGTCATATTGGGCTCAACTCTTTATTATTCCTGTAAAGATAATTAAAGTGATTGAAGGATTATGTAGAAGTTACTTATGGTCAGGGGTTGGTTACGTTACAAAAAAGGCATTGATAGCATAGGAGAAAGTATGTTGTCCTAAATATGAAGGAGGTATGGGGCTGATCAATATGAAAGTGTGGAATAAAGCTGCAGTTGCTAAACTCTGTTGGGATTTAGCTAACAAGGAAGATAAGCTATGGATAAAATGGAGACATGCTTACTATATAAAAGGGCAGAGGGAATGACAGATGAGGAAACATGGAAGCTGGATGATACAGAAAGTAATGAATGCAAAGCAAACTGTGGAGCAGGTTCAGCAAGTACAAGGCAGAGGTAAAGGGATGATCAGGAAACTTTATTGTCACATGAAAGGAGAACAACACAGGCCATCATGGACTTGTCTTATGTTCAACAATGCAGCAAAACCAAAAGCTTACTTTACAATGTGGATCATGATGAATCAAAAGCTAGCAACAGTTGACAGATTGGCTCAATGGGGAGTAGCAATAGATAAGACATGTGTGTTATGCAATGATGCTGATGAGAATGTAGAGCATCTGTTTATGCAATGCAACTTTGCCAGAAAACTGTGGGGGAGGCTTTTAAGCTGGATAGAACAACAAAGTACTATACCATTGACATGGGAGCAGTTTCTGCAGTGGTGTATTCAACATGGAAAAGGGAAGAGTTCAGCAGCACAAATGTTCAAGATTGTATTGACTGAAGGTATCTATGGCTTATGTATGGAGAGAAATAGTAGAATTTTTTAGCACAAGAGCAAAAATGAGGATCATATAGTTAAAGAGATAGCCTATGTAACTATTGCTAGAACTCCTTCTAGTATGAAGGAAATTGTAAGTCAATGGACATTTAAGCAATAGTTAGTAGAGTAGGTGTAGTCTTTTGGTTTGTTTTTTTTTTGAGATTAAAGCATGCTGTGATAGTTGCTTGGAATGTAATGTTTGCTCATGGTAATTAATAAAATTTAGTTACCAATAATAATAATAATAATAATAATTACATACTGGGATTATATCCAGACCTTTCACAAAATTTTTAATTATAATAACAGTAAACTAAAGCACACATGGTTTTTAAAAGTCTGTGCTAAAGTTTTTACTAAAAATCTGCCAAATTGGTTTATAAACTGGTGGTCTATTCATGGCCCAACAGTAAAAATTTTGCCTCATAATTTCCATACTTTATACAAAGAATGGGCAAAAGTTTCTCCGTTTATAACAAATTTATTTTTGCAAGATCATGTCTTAAACATTGAGAAAATTGATCAAATGTATTTCTTTATAGAATTTTCTATTCCTTGGATCCATAAATGGATTCCAGAAGTGGGCTATACCCCGATTGAAAACATCCCTTGTTTGTACCGAAAATATTTTATAAATTTTTGGGAGAAGTTAAACAGACAAGATCCAGCAACAGGTCAGTTATATAGGCAAGAACTACTGGATCAAATTACCAACACTATTAAAACATATCATAACTCCCCTCAAAAGGGCATTTCCACCGGGAGTTCAATCAAGATGTCGCCAGAAGAATTTCCATTCAAGATGGAAATAAAGAAGAAATGATAAATAATTATCTGGCTGAAATTAAAAAGAATTTATTGACAAACATCGCTGAATTTGATAAATCAGACACTTCAATGAGGAGTGGACAGAGTGATACAGCGGATGCACAATCTGTAGATCAAGATATTGAACTGTCAGAAGGACAATTGCAGAAGGTAGAAGACTTTCTGGCATCAATGAAAGAACAAGACAGTACAATAATAAAAACTTTAAAAGGAAAGGATAAGATTTAAAATCTTATCAAAAACCTTATCAAGAACAGTATATTACTGTTCAATAATATTGTTTAAAACATTATGTAGGGCCCATATGAGGACCCCATTTTACTTTTCAATTCTATATAAGGAGCCTCATTCAGAGGAATAGACATAAGTTTTTAGAGTGTAAGTTTTTAGTTTCTCTCTCCTTCTCTCTCTTGTAAATCTCTCGTGAGCAATAATAAAGAATCGCTTTGGTTTGAAGACCAGTCTTCAAGGTATTTTCTTTTGTTACTTTTATTATTTTCTTTTATGATTGCCGCCTCCATGGCCGGCTAAAATAATTTTCATATCTATGCTAGCTTCATAATTTCTGTATGATGTTCTTGTCTAATATCTGGATCTAATCAAGTTATAATGAACTCTTATTATAGTTCTTAAATCTTTTATCACAAGTTTTGACTTGGTTTCAAGATGGTGGTACAGTCTGATATAATAATAATAATAATAATAATAATAATAATAATAATAATAATAATAATAATAATAGCAACAACAATAACAATAATAACAATAACAATAACAATAACAATAATAATAATAGTAATAATAATAATAATAATAATAATAATAATAATAAAATGTTTAGCTATTCATTAGCAATATGTCTATAACAAGGTTCGTTTGGAGTCACTTGTGATCCTAAGTATTGGTCACACCTAAGAAGCAAAATTTGGTTGTGACAATGAGTTAACCTAAATAAAGGGACCTAACACAAAATTGATATGATATGATTATAGATTTGATGGATGAAATTCAAATGGAGTGCTTCAAGTGAAGAGTTTGGTATTATGACACAGTTACTGTAAGTAGTAACCTTACCAAAATTTACTTTTTATGATTTACATATGAATTTTAAAAGTGAATGTGTTATTGAGTAATTTAAGTTGCATATGAGACAAATTGATATGATACCAAATTTAATTGAGATGTTTACCACTTATTGAAATGCTTACCATTACTAGACATGTTTTACGATTACTTGAGATGTGATTACGATTATTGTAATGATTTTCCTATTTCTTTGATAAATATTATTTTTTGACAAGTTTTTTGCTAACTAAAATGGCCTGAATTATTTTTGAAAATGCTTATATGAGCACTCATCTGATTATAAAGAAAGTATAGTTTTGAAAGTAAATCTGGATTTCGCAGCGAAGACGACTTAGTGCAACTTTTATTTACATTTTATTGTTATAGTTCTTACAAGTTAAAAGATAGAACTATCATATTGTTCTTGATCTCCCTCGAGTAGGACCTATTTATATGAATATTTGACTCCTTTAGGAGGGGCCCACATCTAGTTTCGACTGACGCAGCAATCCTTCCCTCACATCGAATTCACTTGTCCCACCCTCGCTTCCTCCTTGAAGGCCTAGCTATTTTTTAAAGTAGAAAATCACATTGATTATACGATTCATTTTTTAAAACATCCCAAATATAAGATTTGATGTGACAATGTTTACCATCAAGCATTTAACTGATTTGCAAATAATAACAGATAGTATTAAATAATAGTATTAAATAATATTAGTATTTACTGTGTACTAATCCTAGTCCTATTAGGATTAGTACTCCTTCCTATATCTCCTATATATATCTCCCATGTATTCCCTTATTAGGTTAACACTTCAATACAATCAATATTCCTTCATGGTATCAGAGCAGGGCCCGTCTCACCCGATGTTGGGGTCCCCAAAATCAAAATTGCCCACGCATCAGATGCTAAGCACTGGGCGTGAGGTGG
>NC_028641.1:33076095-33093770 GCF_001406875.1 Solanum pennellii
TGATCTCCTGGTGTACAAAAAAACAACCCAAGGTCTCTCGGTCCTCGACTGAAGCTGAATACCGCGCCCTTGCTCTTCTTGCTGCTGAGACCATGTGGGTCACATATATTCTTCGCGAACTCCGCGCCACTCACACTGTTCCTGCTCTCTATTGTGACAACAAATCAACCATATGTGTGGCCAAGAATTCCGTCCTACACACCAGAATGAAGCATGTTGATACCGATTGTCTCTTTGTTCGCGATGAAGTTCAGGCCGGCACCATGACTGTGCAGTATGTACCCACTGAAGAACAACCGGCTGATATTCTCACCAAGCCTCTCCCGAGCCGACAACACAATTACCTCAGTTCCAAGCTTCCGTTCGCTTCCGCTCAGCTCAGCTTAAGGGGGGATAATAACAGATAGTATTAAATAATAGTATTAAATAATATTAGTATTTACTGTGTACTAATCCTAGTCCTATTAGGATTAGTACTCCTTCCTATATCTCCTATATATATCTCCCATGTATTCCCTTATTAGGTTAACACTTCAATACAATCAATATTCCTTCAGCAAACATAGTTTTAGAAATATTAAAAAAAAGATCTAAAATTAAAACCCTCTTCTTCTTTTTCCATATAGTTAAATATCCAGTCAGACAGCCTAATGCTTATTACTTGTTTCTATGTTGTTCCAAAAGAATTTAGCAAAATTCTTGTGTAATTATATTATTACACATTTGAGAAGAATAATTGTTGAAAAAAATATGAATATGAATACTTCATATTGCACTGTAAATTAGTGTAGCCTTAGCATCATGAAATAGTATCTTCTCTTTCCAAATTTATACTTTTATCCTTTACCTTGTTAATTAATGAGCTCATTATAATTACTCTTCCTCTTTTTTGCACACTCTAAATAAGTGATTGAGAATTGACTTCTAAAAAAACCTTATGTACATCTATCAGTCAAACCTTCTAATTGTGTATTAGACTTTTAATGCATGTACCAAACATTTTTGCTTTTATTAATCAGTTGGCTAAAATTGAGATTTGTATTGACACAAAATCTTCATATATATTATTTTGTTTGATTGCTCATGTGTTGCTGCAAAAATTATAGTGGCATCTGCATCAGCCAAATGATTCAGAGTTGGACTCTTTTTAGACATGTTAATTTTTCATATCAAACAAAGAATTCGAAGCTCTAAATAAAATTTTAGCACTAAAAATAAATAGTATCGAGGAAAAAGGGTCTCTCAAAAAATTCAAGCCTGACCATTCAGCAACAGTGAATATCAGTTATTTGCTATAAGCGCCTTTTAGATAATATCATTGAAGACTTCTGAAAAATTTCATCAAATAGAATTAATATATCTTCTCATAGGTCTTTGTCGTATCAAGCTTAATAATGATACTGGCTTGTTTCCCCTTTTTTTGCTCTTTCTTAAGCAATTTTTTTAGTGAATAAAACATTTTCAATTATATTTCTCCCCTTCACAAAGCCTAAACTTCAATCTATCATGAACAACTCTAGAAATGCCTTATTCATGAAGTTACTCATTCTAATAGTTTTGAGATTTGGAAAAGAGTGAGTGACAGATTTCTTTGCTAGTAAAACCAAATTTGTATGAGTAAAGGATTTGGAAAAGTAAAACAAAGAAAAAACACGAACCAACTTTATAAATCTGTCCCTAATAATATCCCAACAACTTTTGTTAAAAATGCCTATGAAACCATTATAATCATTTGCACTATCTCCACTCAAATTGAAAACAACTCTTTTAACCTGCATAACACCAAAGATACGTTTATTGACTAATTTAAGTCCAAAAAGAATTATATTGACCTACATTCGTGATACTTTCTAATATATCCAACATAGAATTACTTCATTAAATATGATAGCTTTCAAAGGATAGAAAAATTCATCCACATTTTGAAGATCTTTCCATCCAACAGCATTTAAGGCTTTTTTTTAAAAAAAAATGAAGTCTTTTAGTTAATATAAAATCATTTGGTAGCTTGGTAGAAATAAATTATACATGTATTAATTTTCATATAATGTTTCATAGGTAGATAAGAAATAAATTATTTATATATTAAGTTAATATTATTTTTACAATTTAGAAACCTGCATATCTAAAATACATGTACAAGTTATGAGAGAATCAACATATTACTCTATGTGTGATAAGAGGTGGAATAACTAATATATATAACTAATCCCTACAATAAACTAGTATATGCATGACTCTAACTAGATACCAAACGACTCTTTTAAGGGTTTGGAACGGTTAATAAGAGGGGTGTATCTGCAACAAAGATTGTGGCACACTTGCAACAGGTAGAACATTTTAGTTAGCCCCAGTTTAACAAATATCTACCACTACAGACAGTTGCTATTGGATTCCCCCTCTACTCAAGCCATCTAGAGACGGGACCCAAAATTTAAAGAAGGCGAGATTTTGTGATGTATCAATGTTCAAAGCAATACATAATGGGCTTAGCAATGGGGTGTTGCAGGAGCCGCCGCTGGGCCATCCCTAAAATAGTTACTGATCTTTTTTGTATAAACAAAGAGAAGAATTGAATAAAGTTGCTACCAAACTCTTCTTACTAGATCCTATTTCACTTTTCCCTGAGCTGGACAAAGAATTCTTCAGCTTGTTAAGTAGCTCCTGAAGATTTGGCATCAGATTTTGTCCAGGATGATAAAATGGGTCTATTTGGGGCGACAGGGATTGTGGCACACTATAATCGATCACGGATTGATCACTATGACTCCTCAACTTTCCACTAACAGCTTCATGACACAATGCTTGTACTGGAAGGTCCGGTTCTCTAGTTTCAACCTTGGCGTCATCATAAGCATGTGAACTACCAATTAGCTGGGAAGATGGTTGTCCAGAATCACAAATCTGGTCATCTGAAGGCTGACAAAACGCATCTTTAGAGTAGTTTGGTGATTGAGCATCTGCAGATGTGACCTGAGAAGATGTTTGCACATCAGATTACAGAGAAGCATTGCAAATGATAGACTCTTGACCAACTTCTGTCCGCGTTGGTAACTGGCAGAAGCGCTTAAGTTTTCGGTGTTGCTGTTGGGACTCATGTACAGTAACACCTTCAGTAGCTGAGGCAAGATGCTTTTTTGTGGCTGCAAGAGAAATTGTAGCACAGAGAATTCCTTCATCTCTGTCGCTGCCTGAGTGTTGGTTTGGGATCCTTAGGTCTGCCATCTGCCTTTGAAGCTTAGCAATACGAGCTCGAAGAAGGTCAGGTGAGTATTCTGATTGAAGACAGTGACGCAGAATGCATTTAATTGCAGCTCTCAATGCGGATATTTCACGATTTATAGCCTTTTCCTGTGATCAAGCTTGATACATTATGAGCACAGAACCAAAACTTGATAGTTCAAGATATAAAGAGAAGAGTACTTACTTTGGCCTCACAAGAACCGAGTCCCTTATCATGTATTTTCTTGGCCAGCTCTTCTGCGTTTAGCACATAGTCCTTAAGGAGAGCACAGGTGGAAACAAGTGAACACGTTTATACACATAGATGTACCTAACAGCCAGCAGCCATTGATTTCTCATTATCAGCTTCTCAATAAAGCCTATAAACACAATTATATGAGAAGTCAGTCGTACAAAATGGTTTTTGATAGGATAAGTGCGACTTTGGTAGAGGAAGATCATCTCCAACATCAATTTAAGTGTCAAAGTAGAATGATAACAACAACAATAACAATACCCAATGTAATTCCATAACAGGGGTCTAGGGAGAGTGATGTGTACGTAGACGTTAACTACCTTTGTGGGGTAGAGAGGTTGTTTCTGAACCACCCTCGACTCAAGTAAAGCATATCAAAGCAGGTTTAAAAAGGAAATATAGTAGTGAAGAAGCCATGATGAAAATACTAGATAAAATAATAGTAACAACAACAAATAATATGATAACCAAAGAAAAATGAAACAAACGGTAACACTAAAGTCGAAGAATAGAGTAGTAAGAGAGTAAAGAATAACAACAACAACAACTATACATCATTCGACTACCTACGAACCTTCTACCCTAAACTCCATATCCTCTTATCTAGGATCAAGTCCTTGATAAGTTGCAGATGTGTCATGTACTTTCTAATCACCTCACCCAACATTTCTTTGCCCAACTCTACCTCTCTTCAGACCCATCCATAATCGACCACTCACCTCCTCCTTGGGGCATCTCTGCATTTTCTCTTCACATGTCCGAACCATCCCAACTTCGCTTTCCTCATCGTGTCTATCACCAAAGCTTTCTTCTCATAGTATTCTCACACATCCATCTCAACATCTTCATTTCCACTACTTTCATGGTCAGGATGTGCGAGTTCTTGACTAGTCAACAGAACACCCTGTACAACATAGATGATCTAACAACCACTTTATAAGACTTACCTAACAACCACTTTATAAAACTTACCTTTTAAATCTTGCTGACACATTCGTATCAAACAAGACACTGAATGCAAGTCTCAATCATCCACCTTGCTCCAACATGAGGTGTACCATCATCATCAATCTCTCCATTCCTTGAATTATTGACCCAAGATACTTGATACTTTCTCTCTTGGAGATAAATTGTGTATCAATCCTCACTTCCATATCTACCTTGTGGGTCACGTCACTGAACTTGCACTCCAATTACTCTGTCCTAAATCTGTTCAACCAAACCCTTCAAACTCCAAGGTCTGTCTCCAAACTTCCTGTCTGTTGTTGACTTTGCTGCGTGTCTCGTCAATTAATACTATGTATTTGCAAATAGCATATACCATGGACCTCCCTTTATTATATTTGTTGATTAGTTTATCCACCACCAAGGTAAAATAAAAATGGGCTAAGAGTTGATCTCTGGCTTAACCCTATCACGAATGGGAAGTGTTCCAAGCGTCCTCGCGGTGTCCTCATCTAGATCGTGGCTCCAATGTACATATCCTTAATCGTCCTAATGTACGTCGTACGACTCCCATATATCCAACTATCTCCATAAACCCCCTAGGAACTTTGTCATATGCTTTTTGTAAGTCAATGGACACCATATGTAAGTCCCTCTTCCTTTTCCTATACTGCTCCGCCAATCTCATTATGAGATGAATGACTTTTGTAGTTGATCACCTCGACATGAATCCAAGTTGGTTCATAAAAATAGACACACCCTTCTCAACCTTTTCTCCACGATTCTCTCTCAAACTTACATATTATGGCTTAGCAGCTGAATATCCCTATAGTAGTTACAATTATTAATATCACCATTGTTCTAGTACAACATAATGATTGTACTCCGCCTTCATTCTTCGGACATTTTTGACATCCTAAAAAAATACATTAAACAACTCAATCAGCCCCTCCATACCTGCCTTGCTTGCATTCTTCCAAAATTCCACCAGAATCTCAGTTGGCCCAATCACCCTCCCCCTTCTTATCTTATGAATAGCTTCCTTAACCTCCTAAATCTTTATACCCCTGTAATACCCAAAATCTAGACAACTTTCAGAGTGCTCTAAATTACCCAACACAATATTTTCTCCTATTCGTTCAAGAGTTTATGAATATGCATGTCATCTTCATCGATTGTGTGCCTCTTCCTCCAGTACATTGATTTCCTCATCTTTGATGAACTTCATTTGGTCCAGGTCTCGGACCCTTCTCTCACCTTGGTGAGCCTATACAACTTCCTATCCCACCTTTGTCCTGTAGTTCTTCATACAAGCATTCAAAGTCGCTTTAGCTGTTTGTAACTAACTTCACTTCCTTCTTCACCACCTAATACCTCTCTCTATTAACCGTCTTTTCCTCCTCGTCTTTGCTTTCCACCCATTTCATAAAAGCAGCCTTCTTGACTTTTACTTTCCCTGGGACGGCCCTATTCCACCACTAATCCCCTAGATCTACACCCATATTACCCCTCGAAACTCCCAACACCTCACTAGCTACTTTCCTAATGAAATTGGTTGTCCTATTCCACATACTGTTTGCATCCCCACTACTCCCCTAAACCCCATAGCCATCAACTTCACCCCCATCTCCTGAGCATTGGCAGAAGTCAAGCCACCCCATTTGATCCTCAGTAGATCATATAAACTTCTTTTCTTCTGCTTGCTCTTAATCTCTAAATCCCTCGTCAAGAGCTTATGTTGAGTTGTAAGATACTCACTCAGATAAACTTACAGTCCTTACAAAGACTTCTATCACATTGTATGTCTACTAAAATGCTTACTCCATTCCTACTCCTCGAGCCTCCTGAGTACCACAAATTAAACCAGTCTACACCTAACCTTAGTTCCTACCTGTCAAGTAGAATTAGATGGAAAATAATTAGTTGTAACATATATAGCTGGAGATTTCATGCTTCACTGTATAGGAAAGATATGGTGGATGAAATAAGTTCAACACAAAGACCCATGAATCCTAATAAAAGATAGCACCTAAAGTCTCACAATAACCAAAAATTCTAAAATAAAAAATTAATACATATGCACACAAAAATGAACACAATTGATAACCAATTAAAATTGATATCAAGTAACTATACTTTCTGCACTCTGATTAGAACTTCAGAAAGTTGCCAAGTGTACTCCAAAGAAATAATAGAAGGATGTTAGAATAGAATAGGTATACACAATCCTACACAGAATAGTAATAGTCTATATTCTCCTATTTGGTAAGGAATTGTATTGTAGTGTCTATAAATAGGGTTCTCTATGTAATAATTTTAACAACAATTCAATAATATTCTCCTTCAATATTCTCACATGGTATCAGAGCAATTGTGAGAAAAAAAAATCGCACTGTGCAGTTTTTCTGGTAACCTATTGGCTGTCTGGGTAATTAATATTTTTCGTCACTGTTTTTCAAAAATCAACACCACCACTAGTGAGGAAATTCACGGTGACCAAAACCCAGTCATACCCGCCAGAAACCAGTGCCGCACGCGCTGCCAGAAGAATTTCTCCGTCGATTTGTCAGATCCACACGCCGGCGTGTGAGACATCTTCCGGCCAGTTTTTCGCCAACTTTTTCTCCCATCTGGGTCACCTCTTCATTCCGAGGCTGACCATATAATTTTTTTCTAATTCTGAACAACATTCGGCGATCAGATCTACTTTTCCAGTAACAACCTATTTTTTTCCAGATTCTGACGATTTTTTTAAAAAACAAAAACAGTTTTTGGCTTCTCATTACATTTTATTATTATTTTTCGCTACATATTCTAAATTCACAACATGTCTTCGGGATTGATACTTTTGGCTCCAAGAATATAGGAATTGGAAGTCCAAGCCCTATGATCACTTCAGAACCGTTAATGGGAAGTTCAAACTATTTAGCTTGGGCTTCCTCAGTTGAGTTGTGGTGCAAGGGTCAAGGTGTCCAAGATCACTTAACGAACATTGCTTGTGTTGTCGATAAAAAGACTAAGGCTAGTGGGAAAGATGTAAAAGCCAAAGCGCAATGGGAGAAGGTTGATGCACAATTATGTAGTCTCTTATGGCGATCTATTGATTCCAAGTTGATGCCTTTGTTCAGTCCATTCCAAACATGTTACTCAGTGTGGAATAAGGCTCTTGCTTTATACACTAAAAACATATCTCGAATCTATGATGTGATATCTCGTATGACCGACTTAAAAAAACAAGAATCACATATGTCCACCTACTTGGGACATGTACAGGCAATCATGGAGGAATTTGAAACATTGATGCCAGTCATCACGGATGTTCAAAAACAACAAGCACATAGATAGATATTGTTTCTAGTTCTTACACTTGTTGGACTTCCTATTGACCATGATTCAGTGCGTGATCAGATTTTAGCTAGTCCTACAATTCCTACAGTTGATGAATTATTCTCTCATCTACTTCAACTTGCCGCGCCTCCCAGCCACAAAGTAGTTTCATCACCGACTATTGACTCATCTGCTCTCGCATCTCAAACCATAGAAAAAAGAGCATATCCATCTATGGAAACTCGGCAAGGAGGAGGTCGTCTTGGAAAACCTCGATCCAAGTATAGTTATTGTCATAAGTCCGGACATACTCGTGACATATGTCATAATTTGCATGGTCCACCACCCATTAGGATCATGTTGTTCTAAAGGAATATAGTGAGTTCCTTCGTAATCGTGCAAGTAACCAGACATCTCCACAAGAAGCATTTGTTGCTCCGCCCGATCTACCATCCCATAATGCTCATATTGATCATTTAGAATATGATGAGTTTCTTCAATATCGAGCAAGTAAGCAAACATCTCCACAAGTAGCTTCGGTTGTTCAGCATGATGTTGCTGTTGCGGGTAACTCTTTTGCTTGTGTTTCAAAGTATAATACTCATGGATCATGGGTTATGGACTCGAGCGCTTCTGATCATACTTTTGGTAACAAATCACTTCTGTCAGATATTGTTTATTCACAATCTCTTCCTGCTATTACTTTGGCTAATGGGATACAAACAAAACCAAAAGGGGTTGGAAAAGCCATACCTTTATCTTCTATTACTCTAGACTCTGCTCTTTATGTTCCTGGTTCTCCTTTTAATTTGGCATGTGTTAATCGTTTGACACGTGCCCTACATTGTAGCATAACCTTTTTTGATGATATTTTTCTCATGCAAGACCGCATAACGAGACAGACGATTGGCACATGACATGAATCACAAGGTCTTTACTATCTTACCTCTTCAAATTCCTTCACAACATGCTCTATTACAGATCCTCCAGACCTCATTCACAAACCTCATTAACAAACGTTTGGGGCATTCGAGTCTATCCAAACTTCAAAAGATAGTGCCTAGTTTATCTAGTTTATCAAAGTTAGATTGTGAGTCGTGTCAACTTGGGAAACACACTAGTGCCACATTTTCACGTGGTATTGTGGGTCGTTCAGAGTCTATTTTTCATTAGTTCATTATGATATTTGGGGTCCTAGTAAGTTAGTTTCACCTTAGGATTTTGTTAGTTTCATTGATGATTATTCGAGATGTACTTGGGTTTTCTTAATGAAAGATCGTTCTGAGTTATTTTCTATACAAAAAAGTTTCTTTGCTGAAATACAAAATCAGTTTGGTGTCTATTCTACTTTTCGTAGTGATAATGTCTTCGAATACTTATCATCCCAATTCCAAGAGTTTATGTCTCACCAAGGCATTATTTACCATACATCTGTCCACACACTCCTCAACAAAATGGTGTGGCAGAAAGAAAGAATAGACATGTCATTGAGACTGCTCGCACTCTCCTCATTGAATCTCATGTTCCGCTGCATTTTTGGGGCAACGTAGTCCTTGCCTTTCATCTTGTTAATTAATAGAATGCCATCATCTTCTATTCAGAATCAAGTTCCACATTCCATACTGTATCCTCAGTTACATCTATATTCCATCCCTCCTCGTGTATTTGGAGCACATGCTTTGTTCATAACTTAGCTCCAGGAAAAGATAAATTAGCCCCTCATGCTCTTAAATGTGTCTTTCTTGGTTACTTTTGAGTTTAAAAAGGGTATCGTTGCTATTCACATGATCCCCGCCGATATCTTATGTCTGCCGATGTAACATTCTTTGAATCTCAACCTTACTACACATCTTTTGAGCATCTTGTCTCTGAGGTCTTACCCATACCTCAGGTCTTGCATGTACCGAATTTTGAGGGACCTATGGTTACTTGTCCATCTCTAGTTGGAGTGCCACTACTCCTAACTTATCACCGGTGTCCACGTCCAGAAATAGTATCAAATGATTCATGTCATGAGCCAGACCCTGCTCCTACTGCGGTCGTGCCTCCCGCTAGCCAATCGATTCCACTTCAAAGAGGTATACGATCCACTCGAAATAGTAATCCACATTATACTTTCTTGAGTTATCACCGTTTATCTTTACCCCCTTATGCCTTTGTATCATCTTTGTCCTCTATCTCCATCCCTAAGACTACAGGAGAAACACTTTCTCATTCTGATGGAGGCAGGCTATGATTGATGAGATGACTGCTTTACATTCGAGTGGTACTTGGAAGCTTGTCTCCTTTCTTTTAGGTAAGTCTACTGTTGGTTGTCGTTGGGTTTATGCGTTCAAAATTGGTCCAGATGGTCAAGTCGATCGGCTTAAGGCTCGTCTTGTTGCTAAAGGGTATACTCAAATATTTAGGCTAGATTCGCTCCTGTGGCCAAAATAGCACCAGTTCGTCTTTTTCTATCTATGGTTGTTGTTCGTCATTGGCCTCTTCATCAGTTGGACATTAAAAATGCATTTTTGCATGGTGATCTTGAGGAAGAAGTCCATAAGGAGCAACCACCTAATTTTGTTGCTCAAGGGGAGTCTAGAAGCCTTGTATGTCGATTTCGTCGGTCACTTTATGGTTTGAAACAGTCTCCTTGAGCTTGGTTTGGAAAGTTCTAATTAAGGAATTTGGCATGACTCGCAGTGGAGCTGATCACTCTGTGTTCTATCGGCATTCAACATAAAATTTGTGTATTTACTTGGTTACGTTGATGATATCGTTGTCACCGGCAATGATCAAGTTGGTATTGCTAATTTGAAACAGTATCTCTTTAAGCATTTCCAAACTAAAGACCTTGGCAGACTGAAATATTTCCTAGATATTGAGATTGCACAGTCTAGATCAGGTATTGTTATTTCTCAATGCAAGTATGCTTTAGACATTCTCGAGGAGACAGGATGATGGGATGTAAACCTCCCTATGGATCCGAATGTTAAACTCCTCCCAGGACAGTGTTTTGGGAAGCGAGAAGCGGAAAAAAGCAACGAGGGCTTGCTTCACAGAAGCGAGAAGCGTGAAGCGAAGCGCGCGCTTTTTAAAAAAAAAAGCGACATGTAATATAAAAATAAAAAAATATTAAATAACTAAATAGAGGTAATATAGTCTTAGATTGAAAGAAATTACATAGGCAAAAATACTCATAAGTCATAACATATAAAGCAAAAAATCAAAAACACAATTAAATCACAAAGATTCAAACTCCTATTCTTAAATAAGGCTGCTAGACTTATCACAAAATTAAAAAAAAAAAAAGCAAAAGAATTGAAAAAAAAAACAGAGGAGGCAGCAATCAGTAATTAGAACAGAGCAGGCAGCAGAGATGAAGAGAAGAAGAAGAAAAAACTAGAGTAGTCGAAATTCAGAGAGATGAAGAGATGAAGCACAGGCGAAGATTGTATATTCAGGAGAAAAGAAACTCATAGAGATGAACTAATAACATTAGCTAAAAAAGAGATGAACAAAAAGTTACCTGCAGTCGCGGTCGAGGTTGAAGAGAGAGGCAGCCTCAGTCGAGATCGTCAGGAGAGAAAGAAGGGAAAGAAGTTTTGTGAAAGAAGAGTCGCGAGGAGAGAAAGAAGGGAAAGAGTCGTGAAAGAAGAGTCGTGAGGAGAGAGAAGGTTATATTTCAGATTTTTTTTAAAAAAAACCTAATTTTTAAAAAAATTTCCTAATTGTCGCTTTTTTTTATAAAAAGCGCGCTTTATTGCGCTTTTGCCTTAGGGTCGCTTCTCGCTTCTTCATCTGAAGCGGAGCTTTTTTCAGATCGCCTCGCCTCAAGATAAAAAAGCGCACAAGGGTCGCTTCGCTTTGATGCGCGCTTTTCTGCGCTTTTCACAACACTGTCCCAGGATAGGGGGAGAAACTCAGTAATCCTGAGAGGTATAGACGGTTGGTTGAAAAGTTGAATTATCTCACGGTGACTAGACCGGACATCTCTTTTCCTACGAGTGTCATAAGTCAATTAATGAATTCTCCTTGTGATAGTCGTTAGGACGTAGTTGTTCGTATTTTGCAATACATAAAGTCAGCTCCGGGCAAATGACTACTCTTCTAGGATCAAGGTCATGAACATATCACCAGATATACAAACACTGATTGGGCAGGATCATCCTGTGATAGACGTTCTACGACCGGATATTGTGTTTTAGTAGGAGGTAATTTGGTGTCATGGAAGAGTAAGAAACAAAGTGTGGTTGCTCGATCTAGTGCAGAAGTAGAATATCGAGCAATGGTCGTTGTAACTTGTGAGCTAGTATGGATCAAACAGTTGCTTGGAGAATTGAAGTTTGGAGAAACCGATCATATGGAACTTGTGTGTGATAATCAAGCCGCCCTTCATATCGCATCAAATCCAGTATTTCATGAGAGGACTAAGCACATTGAGATTGATTGTCACTTTGTCAGAGAAAAGATACTCTCCAGAGATATTGTTACTAAATTTGTGAAGTCAAATGATCAATTTGTTGATATCTTCACCAAGTCCCTCACCGGTCCTCGTATTATTACATTTGTAACAAGCTAGATACATATAATTTGTATGCACCAGCTTGAGGGGGAGTGTTAGAATAAAATAGGTATACACAATCCTACACGAAATAGGAATAGTTTAGTCTCCTATTTGGTAAGGAATTGTATTGTAGCGTCTATAAATAGGGTTCTCTGTGTAATAATTATAACAACAATTCAATAATATTCTCCTTCAATATCTCTCACAACAATGACAGACAACTAAAGAAGTTGTTGTGTGACGGTCCAGTCAAAAGGTATCACTTTGTATTTCCAAATAAAGAAGACTATAATTGTGCATATTGTCGAAGATCCTCTTAGAACATCAATGCTAATCCAATACCTTTGATGAAATCATCCACTCTCTCCCAATAAATTTGAAAGAACAAAAGATGATCAAACTATTTACCATAGACAAAACATTTTTAAAAGGCCATAAGAACACAAAGTGGTCAATCAAAAGATAACAGTCATGCTCATGCTTTGTGAGAGCTGAATAAAGTAGAAAAATGGAAACCCAACATACAACCAGCAGCTAATATATCATGTTTGGTCTGTATGTGCATATGCATAGGAGAGGGAGAAGGAGGGAGGGAGGGAGGGAGGGAGAGAGAGAGAGAGAGAGAGAGAGAGAGAGAAAGAAAGAGAGAGAGAGAGAGCATACATGGGATCTTATCTTCTAACCCTAGAATTTCGTACAGATTAATTGCTATTTTAGACTTGTAAACAATCTATAACAGACTTAGAAGCTCATCTGAATAATAAGAGGATGATAATTTAAAAGTAGCTATAAGTTGCAAAAAGCCTAGAACCTCTGAAGGATTCAGCTGTGATCCGGTCAATGTTTCATGCCACTCAACAGAAAGCACAAGTGCCTCTATTTTAACCTGTGGTGTTATTTCTGATTTGTTATCTCTCAGATGCTCCAACAAATCAGAAAAACTCTTCATAACTAATGGGTCATATTTATACTTCTCCAAGTTGGCAGAACGACATTTCTGCAATGCATCCAAGACAAGCTTTGCAGGATCTGATACACGATGAAGAGGTTCAGTTTTAGGGGGATCAATAGATCTCTCAATCTGGGGGCGTTCTCCTGAGAGGGTAAAATAGAACAGTGTCATTAATATTCCAAGACAATAAATAACACACAAGACCATCAGATTTTTGAATTCTTTCGAGAAGTCTTACCTGCAACACTGAGTACATGACAAATCTGATATGCATTATCATCCTGTTGCCAAGCTGTAGGCACCCACTAGCAGCAGAAAACCCAAGATTGCCAGATGGTTCTGTTTCAGCTTTCATCTTTGCTTTCCAGTCAAATGCAAGCTTGCGAGCTTCCAATATGGCTTCTGGTTTAAGTTTTGGTGAGAGTATCATTAATTGTTCCAGTAGAAGGATGCAACTTTTCCTGATAATGCTAAGATCCAATAGAATTTCTTCACTAGGAGGTTCTGGAGGATAAAATCCTTCAAGTGCTTCCAACACAAGCATCCCCGAGTCAGGTGACATTTTGAGAGCTCTAGAGATTGCAGTGCGCAACAAACCCTGCTCTTTCCAATGATTGTTTAGAAAACACTGCAAGTTCTTTCCGCCCATGCTCACAAGGATAGAAGCCATAGCATCGGAATGACCTAACATGCAAGTAGAGGCCTTTCCAGTGGATGAGGTATAACTGAGGGCCTTGGTAGCAGCAGAAACAGATGGATTAGTTGATTCCATATGCTTCAGCTGAGTCTGCTGTGGTTTCCGAGCCTCAGAAATGATAGATGTGGTTACATCTGTCTTCTGCCTTGTGAGAGATTCTATATACTCTTCAAGCTGTGCGGGTGGATATTGAGATTGAAGGTCGTGATCCATAATGCATTTGATAACAGCTCTAATAGAAGCTACACTCTGTTCAATGGATTCATTCTGTGCCCAAAAGATAAGATCAAGCATTACAAAGAAAGATCTATCTAATGGGAAATAATCATGGTGACAGAAGTGGTTAAAGACCTTTTCTTTGACTGAGCACAGATCTGCATAACAGTTGCTGTCAGAAATCTGAATAGTTTGTTTCAAATCGTCTTTCAGAATCGGTATTGGCGGGAAACTATCCGCAAGCACAAAAGCATAAACAAATTTAACAGCTTTAAGATGTTTTTCCATGCCTATGAGGTTCTGGATGAAGCCTGTCATCAAAATGATTTTGTTAGAACATGAATAGGTTTATACAATCCTATAAGAATAGGAATAGGTGTAGTATACAATCCTACTAGAATAGGAATATGAATACAAATAGAAATAGGAATAGTATCCTCTTTGGTAAAGGATTGTATTCTACTGTTGACAAATAGGGTCTGAATGTAATAATGTAGAAACGATAACAATTCAATATCCTATATCTCTCACATGGTATCAGATCCTCTATGATCTTGGTAAATAATCAAAGAGCTTTCACTACCCGCGAGCGGCTATTACTCATATATGTCGCCCGTTTGACCAATAATTATGTTAGCAAAAGTTGGGTTTTCGTGTATCTTTCATCTGATTATTTTCGCATATCTAATTTGTGTAGCACCGTGCCATCATTCCGATGACTACTTTCTTGTATCTAATTTGTGTAGCACCGTGCCATTTTTTTCGTGACTACTTTTTCATATCTGATTTGTCTTGCACGGTGCCATCATTCCGGTGATTACTTTTTCATGTTTAATTTTTGTAGCACCATGCCATCCTTTCAGTGACTACCTTTTTATGCATATCTTATTTGTGTAGCATTGTGCATCTCTCTGGACTACTTTTCATATTTAATTTGCGTATTACCGTGGATTTTTCTGAACTACTTTCTCATATCTAAGTTGCATAGAACCGTATGTCTTTTCTGTGACTCCTCAAATTTGATTTTCGTAGTTCCATTCGTCTTTTCGGTGACTCCTCAAATCTGATTTATGTAGGGTTGTGCCATCATTCCGACCCTACCCATATAATTTCTCTGTTTAGCAGGACCATGTCATCATTACGACCCTACCCATATTATTTCTCTTTTTCAATAGGGTCGTGGCATCAATCCGACCTTTCCTATATAATCTCTATTTTCTAGTTGAGTCGTGTCATCATTCCGACCCTACCCATATAATTTTATTTCTTAGACTGTGACCACTTTCAGCCATCAAATCTAAAACTCCGGCGTATAAGCATGTTCCAGACAATTTTTCGGTGACTTTCTTGTTTAATATCGACTAATCTATTGATTCCAACATGATCCATATACTTTATACTAGATTTTGAGCACTTTGTTGCTCAGGGGGAATTCAGTAGCCTTGTATGTCGATTATGTAAGTTAGTTTGGTTTGGGAAGTTCAACATTGTAACTGTGTGTTTTATCGACATTATGCATGAAACTCAATATTTCATGAGAAGCTTAAGCACATTGAGATTCACTCACATTATGTAAGAAATTGAGTATTTAATGAGAATACAAGCACATTGAGATTGAGTATTTAATGAGAAGACAAGCACATTGAGATTGACTGTCAATTTCGTGAAGTCAACTAATCAACTTGCAGATATCACACTAAGCCCCTCAGCGGTACTCATATTACTTACATTTGTAACAAGCTAGTTACATGAATTGTATGCACTAACTTGAGGGGGAGTCTTAGAACATGAATAGGTATATACAATCCTATTAGAATAGGAATAGGTTTGTACAATACTACTAGAATAGGAATAGGTTTATACAATCCTATTTAAAATAAGAATAGGAATATAAATAGAAATAGGAATAGTAAATAGTATCCTACTTGGTAAAGGATTGTATTCTAGTGTTATAAATTGGGTCTCAATGTAATAATGTAGAAACGACAACAATTCAATAATATTCTTCTCCTATATTTCTCACAGATTTCGTTGTCAAAATCCTTTCTGCCTTTGAATAAATGGAATGACAGAAACTTACTCACATTTAATCCATCACCTGACAACATACCATTCTACGAATATCCACAATGCAGCCATAAAATAATTGAGAATGCCGAGAAATATAGGGAAACGTAATTGATCAAACTTCTCAATATTTTCCAAATAAGGCATCTATTGTTTGAAGATGATAAAAATGTGATCTTAAGAGAATTCATCACCTCCAGAAGAATTGGCCACTTAAAGTCAAATCTTGGACAAACCATTCCTTTCTTTTTTCTATTAAGACAAGCAATTTCTTTTTCCCAGTCACAACATACTCTATTAGTTCCTTGCCATTTTGGAACAAGCATTAGTGACCCCTGATCAATGCTAATAGTTAAAGAAACCTCACCACACTCCCACTATGGCAGTTTGCACACAAAATTTACATGAATATCTGCATTCTACCGTTCCTTTTGGTGTTACAGAGCAATGCAAGCTGTACCAAAATAGTGAACTTTCACAAATGAACGCAATGCATCCCTTGGTTACCCTATGCTCTGGTAATCAGATATATAACATCAGACTATCTGATCAAACTGAAAATTAAGGTCTACAATCATTTTTCTTCAGACTAGTAGCAAAAGTTTTTTCATTAATCAAATGCCAAGAATTAAACAGCGATGGACAATGCAAATTCATTCCCTTACAATCATACTAGTTTTCTAATGACCTAACAAAGTCCTTCATATTTTGTTTGTGATACATTCTATAAATTAAACCAGAGGACCAACATTGTAACATATTTTTTTAAATGGGAAAAGTAAGACATGAACTTCAACATAAACACAGACGCGTTCCTTCCCCCCATAGAAAATCTGCCTCTTCACTTCTCATATAATCCAACATTTACAAGTTTTTATAGTTCTCTACATCTGCCTTAGATATTTCCTGATACTGTGGCCATTCAAGCAACACTTCAAATTCTTTGACATCACATGTAGTCTGAAAAATGCATAATATATCCTATAGAAGTCTTGCCACAGGGCAATGACGGAAAAGGTAAAGATGATCGTCAGCTTCCTTTACGCACATGTAGCATCTACCACAGATCTGCATTCCTCTTCTTTGTATATCTCTAAGCTTCGCGAACCATTACACAGCAAAAGAAGAAAAACCTTGTACAGTGATTTATTTCCCCAAACCATTTTCGAAGGCCATTTGCAATCCTATTCCTTTTTGAAGACGGTACCTAGAGAGAATTTACTTGTTCCAACCCAGTAACTTTGACCCATCCGGTCAATTCCTAATCTTGACAGTCCCATCAGAACCTAACCAACCAGAAATTCTTTGATCTACATTGTACTATAGTAGCCCCAGTGGTGGCTGCAAAAATAAAATCTAATATCTGAAATTTTCATCACTTAAAATTTAAGACACCAAATTCCTTCAGTGCAGAAAACAATAAAAACATATATATATATATATA
>NC_028641.1:33094500-33192556 GCF_001406875.1 Solanum pennellii
TATATATATATATATATTTGATAAAGTAGGAAAATCTTTTATCATGTATTATCTGAATTATACTACTTAATTAACTCGAGTAATCCTCTTTATATGACATTGAAAAGATGTTAATCCCATTGCCAGATAATATGATTAAAATCTAAACTAAGCTATATTATATGTATACTTACTTAAATTGTTTATGCATTGTACAAAAAATTGTTGCTAAATTCTAATATTTTATGCTCATATAGATGTCTCAGGCGATGGTGGGTCTCATCCCTTATCCTAATGAAGTAGCTGAAAAAATGGAATATCTAATATCCATATAATTAAGCTTTCCAACCAGCTAACAATCCTTTCTGCGCTGATTAGATAAGACACTTCGAAGAAGAAAAGATGACACAGATGGTTACTGCTAGGTGATTTACAAAAATACGTTGTTTTTAGGTGGAAAAATGTTTCTGATTATAAAATTACTTTTTAATATTTATGCAACCAATTTAGCTTATATATTGACCACTTCCTGTGGGGATTAGAAGATTTTCTGTTCTTTTCTTTTATTTATTATTTATGTTTATTTTTTGAATCTCTGGTAATCCCAAGTAGGAGGAAAGGTAGACGTAGAGGTAGGCCGAAGAAGTATTGGGAAGAGGTCATTAGACAGGACATGACACAACTTCAGGTTATCAAGGATATGATCTTAGATGGGAGGATGTAGAGGCCGCGTAATGGGGTAAAGGTTAGTAGGTAGTGGAGTGTTGTCTTGCTTTCCGAGGGTTTAGGCTTGTTGATGTTTGTCGTTGTACTAGTTGTATTATCGTAGTTCTTGCTTTTGATATCTACCAATGTTTGTTGCTTATCGTGTTTCGAATATCTCACTACTTTGTTGTTCTTGTTCCCTTCTTGTAAGATTTGCTCTACTTCCCTTTTTAGTTTCTATCTTTTTCTACTGTTTTCTTGTTCTTTGTACTTGGATTTGCGGCACTTGAGCCGAGGATTTTTCGGAAACAGCCTAACTACCTCCATGAGGTAGTGAAGATTTGCATACAATCTACCCTTCCCAGACCCCATTTGTGGGATTTCACTAGGTATGTGTTGTTGTTGTTGGTAATCAGTCTTCAAACATAAAAAAGTCTATTCCACATAAAATCTCTAGAACATTTTATGTGACCATTTTACTCATACATGATTTTCCTTATATGTTATTGAACATGTCTAAAATTTAATTAGTTGGTTTATTCGATCTGTTTGTCGAACCAGTTATCACACAATCAATAATCCTCAACAGAATAACATGCCACCTAAAACTCAAAACCCTTCAATGTACCATTATTACTGGCTCGACATAGCAAAAAAATTGTGATTAACAATCAATTAGCATTCAGCACTTCAATTATGTTCATTATCTTGCGTTACAGTTCAATCAGTGTTGTTGTTAAGTATTCTTGTTTCTTTTGGTGAATTTAGCTGCAAAATATTTAACTCGGAGTCCACCAAAAAGAACCTACAAAGACAAAAGAGCCTTGTATACCTGTCTATGTTTACTTTTCTTTCATTTTAGGAATCTATTTTACAGTTCTATCTTTTTTACATGAATTCATCAATCAATCTTCTATTACAAATTAATCTGTTACTTTTCAAATTATATTTTTGTTATGATGACATATAAATAATCAACCAGTCTCATCTCTTCTCATGCATTTATATATCAACCATCAGATACTTATAATGAAGGACCTATTTTTTTCAGTTAGTTGTTGAAAGACATACTTTTC
Source organism: Solanum pennellii (assembly GCF_001406875.1). Classification (NCBI taxonomy): domain Eukaryota; kingdom Viridiplantae; phylum Streptophyta; class Magnoliopsida; order Solanales; family Solanaceae; genus Solanum; species Solanum pennellii. Next base: position 33,096,261 of record NC_028641.1, read on the forward strand.
ACTCAAGAGTTTAAGCTGCAAATCAAGTCAGCCTTAGATGCTAGTAATACAAACAGCCAAACAAACAAAAATTTGAAACTGATGGATGCTAGTAATGCAACTACCGGTTGCATCAATTGCTATGTGCATGAGATTGCCAAGACAAAATCTAATTGATCATCAATATCCATCTGATTAAGTACAAGACCTGATCCTTTTACCATATTTCCTGTATTTATGTGAACAGAGATGCATAATCGGCAATACAGAAATTTCCTTACCTAGGGGTAGCCTAGGTTTGGCAAGAGAATATGCAGAGGGAATGCTACAAAAAGAATAACATATGAATATAATCTATACTTACAAGGGATCTTCTCAGTCAAACCAAGAAGATCACACAACTCCGATGACTTGTTATGCTCAGTTACGACAGCCAGCAGGTTCAAAAGCTCATCCACGTCAAAATCAGATACCAGATTATAAGAAGCCCACAGATACAAGAAACCCAAGATCTCAATTGATCCCCAGTCATTTTAAACTTCCACTCACTTGCTAGTTCCATTGCTCTCTTACGGACAGTAGGTTGAATCTTCGGTGAGAATCTAATTAACTGCTCTAACAGAAGAATGCAGGTCTTCCTGACAACAGTGCCCTCAAACTCTGTATCTCCCTTCATCATCGTCAAGTGGGGAGGATAGAACCCTTCCATTGCATCAAGCACCAACATTGCAGGGTTGGGAGACGAATGAAGGGACCTAAAAACATCATCAGACATTGAATCTGGCTTCTTCTCGTGCTCATTTAAGAATATCTGTAAAGCCTTCCCAGTCATTGTCAGAACAAGTTTTATATCAGCAGAATCAGTAGAGGTCGTATAAAATCTATCCACTTCGACATTGTCAATAGCCTCAGTCTTTTCAGGGGCATTACCAATAGTTTTCAGTTGATTCTTTGTTTCCTCAAGCACTTGAAATTTGAACCGATCTTCCATTACCTCAACCTGTGTTTCATTAAGTGATATATCTTTCATTCTTTTCTTGAATAATCCTTGTTCTGTTTGGTTTTTTTCCTTTTCTTGTTCAAGCTCACCGTTAACCAAATCCAGTTTCTTCTTCATAGAATCAAGTTCTTCTGACAGTTGCCTATTTCTCTCCCTTAATTGGAGTCCTTCCTTGAGTAAATTAGACGATAGCTCCTGGAGTTCAAGTTTATTCTCCAGCTGCTTATGCTCAAATTCTATTTCGCGACGTTCCCACATCTTCTCTTGCTCGTTCAGCTTCTTCTCGTTCAATTTCACAGTTACAACAAACTCCTCTTTGGCCAAAATGAAGTCTTTCCAGTTGCGTTCCAAATCCCTGATTTTTCTGTCTTGAATTGCACAAAATTCTTCCATGTTTTCCTCAACTTCTTTCCATCTCTGCTCCACAGATTCCCTGATCAAGTTAAGTTTCTGAGAACTATCGACCACTGATTCTTGTACTGAACTCAGGTGCTTCTCCCTGACCTCCAGTTCGTTGAGGCATATTGGAAACATGTGTGGTCAAGTCAGAATCCTCTTCAAAACTATTCCACTCCTGCATTAACGTCAACATTGATTTTCTTAAACCCTTCTTCATCAACTCATCTTGTTGAATAACCTCGGATATCTTCTCCAGTACAGCCATAAACAGCGTTTTATTTTCTTGTAGAATATTGAGAAGAGCAAGCAAATGAGACAAACCAGGCTTCACCCACAAGTTTTTTCTTGAACCTATAAAGCAGCATTAAGAAAATGATAAGAGGTAAAGCACATGAAATAACAAGGGAAATGCAATGGAGTAAGAGAAAAGGCCAGGAGTGAAAGCTAAGAGGATTTAAGTAACCAGCGAGTAGATCCAGAAAAACCTGCATTCTGGAAAGCAGTCTCAACTTTAATGGAGAACCCTAGTACTCAAATATGAAGCTACATTTTCGGCTCTCAACAAAATTTAACTGACAAGTTAGTGTCTAATTTTGAGATTACTCGGTCAAGGCCACAAGCATTGGTTGTTTAATTGCTGAGTTTTCATGTCTGTTCAAATTCTAGAGATTAAAATCGTGCTTTACTTTTGTATCAACAGTTGGCACATGAATTGTTCAGGATGGATTAATTCCTACTCCTAGCAAGAACAACTGAGAAAATATCACTTGATACAAAAGATCAGTGAGCAAGGATTCAAAACGTGAGAGGTGAGCCTAAGCATCACTAACAAGATCATTTTTCTCAATTTGACACAAAAATCCATGGGTAGTTCATTCAACTTATATGCAAGAGCCAGCCCCTGCTAACGATATATATGTTAGGCCAGATTCAAATCTGGTTCATTATTTGTGTAGTTTCTTGATTAAAAAAAAGTTTGTGGGTATCAAACAAGTCATGAGCAGGGAGCATAATTTGACTCCAAGACTTCTCTTTTATTTACTCACTACTAATTAGTTCCTAACAATCTTTGAGATAGAGGTAAGGTTTGCGCTCCAAACCATACTTTGTGGGATTATACTGGGTATGGTGTTGTTTTACTAATTAATTCTTAAAAATACCTGTTTGAAAAATAAAAGAAATGCTTGGGGAAAGAACCATGACTTGGAAGAAACTCAAGAAACCTAACTGCTATGCAAGACTTACTAAAAAGAAAAGAAACTAAGCTATGATATACAAAATGTAAAAGCACAAAGAAAATGCAAAATTGAAAAGATAAGCTCGAGCAACCTCATAGAAAACAAAGGGAATCAAATTCTCCACCCCCACATTCAAAATTGTGCTTTGCACGAAAATAGTAGAACAAGTAATGTAAAATAATTTCATTAAGATTATAATGTCTCCCTCAAACTGTCAGTTAGGGGAAAGCATCCAAGAACTCATAAGTCATTTAGTTTCAGACGAACAACATTTAGCAAATTAAGAGGCAATTCATCAAATAGCTTAGGTGCATCACATAGCAAATGTAGCCTCTGAAAATTTTCATGTACCCTCCCAATTTTTTTAAGAAGTATTGCTCACATTTTCAGAAACCTAATAACGACAACATATCCGCTAAAGTGTTTGGTTTGTTGAAAAATGGGTGTTTTTTTATTTATTTTCAAGTGTTAATAAGTAAAGCAAAAGCATTTATTGATAATCTAGTAAAATACTATGTGGGGAGTGGTGGTTTGTGGGTTGGGTAAGAAAAGACATAAATGAACTTGTTTTCTCACATACTTTGATTAAACAAGTGGAATTAAAGAAACATTTTGACCAATGGAAAACCTTGGTACCAAACACACTCTAAGTTCCCAAAATCAATAATAATACGATAAGGGACAAGTGTCATAGCTAAGAGAAAGAGTAGAGAAATACCTGCAAGTCGTTGGCGAAATGGTGAGACAGAGAGGAATGGCCGGAACAGTAGTGCAAAAGAGGGGGGGAGATGTTGGGTTTAAAAATTGATTAACTTATTCTGAGATAAAATATGTAAATGACAACGATATATCCTTAACCCTTTTTTATACATAGTTTTTCACCTCATGAAGGGTAATTTTGTAAACAAATAACTTGCTCTTAAAATTTATACAATCCATATTATATTAAATATAACAAATCATACACTTAATAATAAATAATCTCAATAGAATTTACTGCACCATGATTAAGAGTAACGTTCACATATACCAAACACAATATCATATTTGTATGTTATAACTACAGTTTGCATAATTGCACTTCGTAGCAAATTTTGCTATGCTATTTTGCTATACATACATACAAAAGACAGTGACTATTTCGTTATACATATATACACAAGAAATAATTCTATAATTCGCTGGCTCCTCTTCAGATTTGTATAGTTCGCTGACAGGACATTTGTATAAGTTGTTGTCAATCTCTTGTTTGTATAAATTGTTGGTATCCTCTCAATTCAATTTTATGTGTTTGTATATCTGTATAAAATTTGAATTTATATACAATTAAATCGAAATAAAATGTTTGTATATCAAATATTGTTTTCTCTCTCGCTTTATACAAACATAAATTATAACTTGTATTTTGTATAATTTGTGTTTGTATAAAGCGAGAAAGAGAGAAATGCAAAAGAAAATTAGGTATGAAAATATTTGTATTGTATAATTATAAGTGTATAGGACGAAGATATAATTTGCATGTGTATATACAATTTTTTATCGCTTTATACAAACAAAAACGCAGTTTATACATTACTGTTTGTATAAAGCGAGAGAAGCGAGGGGGAGCGTGGCGAGCGAAAGTTTAAGGGAGAGAGGCAACTGACAACATGTTTGCTACGGGGCACAATTAAATTAAACTGTGACTATAATATTTAATTTGAATTAATAATTTATCATCATATACAGTTTTCCCTACAATTAATCCTAATATAACTCATCTTATCTTCATCAATCTTACCATAACTTGAATTCAAATCAAATGACTCATAAAGGTAGGAGTTCACTGTTTGTTGTCATACCTCAAACTTATATTGTATAAATTTAACCTAATACTCCAGTAATCTTCAGCAACTTCTCTAGGTACTTCTTTTCTGCTAAAAGAAAATTATATCTATAGGGATGACACTACGTAAGCTCTAGGGTGTTCAAGTCGAAAATTTTTAGTATATATACATGTAAAGTTTTGACTTTCTATTGGTATATATAGAAATTGGACGCACTGATATAACAAAGTAATACACAATGGAGTAGGCAATAGCTAGCGCAATTCGATTATTTGCCATAAATATTCAGTAGCTTGATGGTTAATGCTATCATGATTGGCTTTAGGGATCCAAGTTCAAATCCAACCTATACTAAATATTTTTTTCTCAATTAAAATTGAATTATTTCCTTAAAATTTAATACATTTTTATTGTAGAATAAGATCTTCTTGAATTTAATGTTTTTCCTTGTGGATTTTTTTTCAATTAAAATTGAATTATTTCCTTAAAGTTTAATACCTTTTCCTTGTAGAATAAATTTTTCTTAAATTTTAATACTTTTTCCTTATGGAATAAAGTTTTCTTTTTCTATAAATAGGAGACTCATCATCCAAATTACATTATCGATGTACATGATACTGATAAAAGTTCTCTGATTTAGGTAGACTTGGTGAACTTTGAAGAAAATTGGTAGAGACAGAAAAATTTAAGTTATCCACTTTTAAGTTTGATTTAGGTGGTCTTGGTCAACTTTCAAGAAAATTGATAAAGACAAAAAAAAAAACTTAACTTATCCACTTTTATTTCGCTTAGTGAAATCCACTTGCTACTACAACCATTTAAAACGATTTCTCGGTAATGAAGTATATTAAAAATGTCTTGCGAAATTTAATGGATGATTAGTTTTAAGACGGTTGTATAGTGCCTTACGTAGTAAAGAAAGTACGTCGTGCTATTTCTACTGAGTCTATTATAAAAATGTTTCATGATATAAAATCTCGTCGTGTACGATTCTAATAATATATTTAAATTATGTTTTCAATAGTAGTTTATTTTCTTTATATTAGTTTTGAATTACACACTTGTAATTCTTTTTTAAAAATATTCTTATATTTAATTAAATAGTGCTTAACTTGATTATTTGTTTTGGTAATTTAAATCGTCTTTTTTTTTTAAAAGATTGTTACTATTAATAGTTTGGACACCCTTCATGAAATTTCTTGTGTTGACATCCCTTTGAGCCACAACGTCGTGGTGACTCACCAAAAAATAGTTATCAATTTTAAGAGAATTAAAGATTTTTTTTTTAAAAAAAAAAAGGAGTAAAGGGTTTAGGCATCCTTCGAAATTCACAATTGTAATTTTTGACTGAGTTTATTTTTTCAAATTGAGTAGAATAAAATAATATACAAGTATAATAAACATTCAATATACACAAGTAATATGATAAAACAATACTAAATTTGTCCATCATCAATTATATGCAATAATGAAAAAGAGTATAATTCGAACCTAATTCGAATAGCTTCAACGGAAAGCACCTCGGTGTACATGTAAAGACACTTAGTAAAAGTGTTAGTGATATATAAATATGAATAAAATAATAATTTTAAAAATAAAAATTCGTCTTATGAACATGGGAGGCCTTGGAGATCGATAGTAATTTCATCGGCCAATATTAATTTATAAAAGAACAAGTTAATAAAAACAAAAAATAACTAAAATCAATCCTACACAAAACGAGCAACATAATCAATAATAATAACCACAAAAATAATAGCCATAAATCTAACAAATAATATTCAACCATAATAATAAGAACAGTAACATCAACTGTTCAAAAAAGTGGAACAAAGCCACAAATAAGCCTAACATTAAAATAAACCAATTAAACAAGGAAAAAAATTCAAATATATCCTCGAACTTTAAAATATAGTATGTATATATCCTCCGTTATACTTTAAGGTCGTATATATTCCTACCTCATACTTTCAGACCATATGTACCCATTAATCAAACGGTCTGACACGTGGCACCATCTCAATAACTTGCCCAATTTTTTAATTTTTTTAGATCCAAATTTAACCCCACACAATTATATACTTACCCACTTTAAGACTCGAATTAAAGAAATCCTAACCAAAGTGCGAGTAACAAAAGCTTCGATAAATCTCCCGATTCAAGCTTCTCAGCGTGCGTCTCTAAGCCGTTCATATTCCATTTAAAAACTCTGGATTCCCTACCTTCACTGCACCCACCTCCAAAGTTATGGGTGTCAAAATATTAATGTTTTATTAAATTGCAAAATTGAAATTGAATTACCTAGGTAAGAGTTGGATTTGGAGGTAAAGCTAGTGAACCAGATGGAACAAAGTTTGGAGATGATGAAAGTAATATTTAATTGGAAAATTACAATTCTAGATGAACTCTGAATGTCTCTGCGTTTCTCTCAAATGGCTCCTACTTCTCTCTGAATAGCATCTTCGTTCCTGTTAATAAGATCCTCTTTCTTGGGTAATTACTCATGAAAATTCTTAACAGAGTGGAATATATACATACTTCTTGTATTAATTTAACGATTTAAGTTTTGTTGCTTTGTATAATTGTTTTGTTGTTATGAATATGCTTGTAGATAACATACACAATTTAAAGTTTCTGGGACAATTGAATTGATTTCGTATTTGTCTTATTAATTTTCTGGGTTATACTTTGATATCATGAAGTTGTAAAGTTGTTGATTTTGTGAGTTTTCTGATAATTGGAAGGATTGCAGAAGTTTGTGGCAACCCAAAATCCAAAATTGGGTGGGTTTTATTTTGGGTCTTAAAGTGGGTAAGAATATAATTGTGTGGGTTTTTAAATTTGGATTTAAAAAAAATTAAAAGTGGGCAAGTTATTGAGATGGTGCCGCATGTTAGACTGTTTGATTAAAGGGTATATATGATCCGAAAGTATGACGGTAGCGATATATATGACCTTAAAGTATAATAGAGGGTATATTAAATACAATTTTTCAAAGTTCGGGGGGTATGTTTGACCTTTTTTCAATTAAATAATGACAATCATATATTTGTATAAAAGAGAACCCTAGGCCCGTATACATGGCACCACCACAAGCTATAGTTTCCTTTTAAATTTATTTATTTTCAAATATAGTTTTCCCCTTTCATTAAAAGATGTGACTTTTATGAAAAATTATGACTTTATGAAAAATTATGACTTTTATCAAGAGTTTTGACTTTTATGAATAGTTACCCAAAAATAGTCTTCCCCTTTCTTGAAAAGATGTGACTTTTATGAAGAGTTGCAACTTTTATGACGAGTTACGACTTTTATGAAAAATTATGACTTTTATGAAAGATTATCACTTTTCCGAAGAGTTGTAACATTTTTCGATAAGACACAACAAACATTCGTTCACACTATCCTTTGTTGTCTATAAATAGAAGAATTTCCTCTCATTTTTCAATTAAAAAAATTCTGAACTACTACTACTACTTCTTCTTCTGCTTCATCTTCATCTTCTTTTTCTTCTGCACAATTAAATATTTAAGTAATTTTCCCATGTTGAATGTCACATTGACACCGTTGTTTTTGTATAAATATACTTGTGACTAAAATCATTCCATCATGAGAGGATGTATTTGTTACACCCTCAAAATGAGCTAGGTTGAATTAGAGGCTAATATGTTGGTTATGAGCTTATAAGGTCTTAAAATGACTAAACTAATGTTTAGAGGCAGTATATGAAGTTTGGAAGAGTTTGGAGGTCATATGTCCAAGACGTTCTGAAACTAGTCGAGTTGAACTAGTGTGTCGTAGTGTTTCATAATGGATTTTGAGGGATGGTTTGAAGGTGAAATTGAGTATCGATGATTCCTATACCTATAATGACATGTAAACGGTCGTACGTCTGAGAAAGACACCCCCGGGACCACCTTAAGGGTCCCCAAAGAGGACCAAAACTTAACCAAGTAGGCTGTCGCGCTAGCCAAGAATTGGCAGACGCGCAGCCTACACTTGGACGGCAAAAAGTTTGCCCTGTGAAGCGGGGCCATCATGAACCATTCTGTATCAAAATTTTTTGAAATCAAGAATTGAAAGTGCACCCGCGACGTGCAGTAAACTCCCAGATTTGGTCGTGTCGTTTTTAAGTCAAATTTGAATTGATTACAATGTCCATTAAGTGCAGGGGTCTTTTGGGCACTTTAGGGATTAATATTGGCGGTTATTTTAGATATTTGAAGTGTATATAAGTATTACAATATCCATTTAGACCCTATACTCCAAATTAAAACCTTTCTCTTCCAAAATCTCCCAAAACCACCATTGAAGAAGAAGAGAAATTGGAGGCAATTTCTAGGATGAAATTCATCAAGGTTTCAAGATGGGTTTAAGGCTCTAAGGTATTTGAAGCTTATTCATCCATGGACTCTCCCATTCATGGAGTCCCTAGTTATTTCTCAATTGTGAATCCAACAAACCCCAATCTAGAGAGGATTGTGATTGCATTGTGGGTGAGACTTGATTGTGATCCCAATCTAGTAGGTAGCATTCAATGATGTTTATATGATGATTATGCACTGTTTTCATGATGATTTCATAGTTAATTGTGGTAATTGAACTTGAATGTGATCATGGTGATTTTAGGCCATTAGAGACTAGATGAAGGTTTTTATGCTGATCTTCTTTATTCAATTGTATTCTATACAATTTGATCATGATTGAATCAACTAAATATGAATTGAACTAGGTTTGTCTTGACTTGTAAAGGTGAAATTGAACCTATGTGAATCACATATTACTAGAATTGTCTTCTGACGATCTAATTGAATAGATTAACATGTAATTGAGTATGAATCATGATGACTAAACGTAGTAGTCATTTGTAGGGCTTATGACCATTGTTGTTAGGGATTTGGGGGTAAAGCCATGATGAGGATGATTGTGATGATGTTTCCTTTCTCTTCTACACCTAGACATGAACATGATTAGGAGAAACAAGTTCTCACATAGATGAACCTTATTTGACTTAAGAACCTAAAGTAAATCAATACATGGTAGACTAAGGTTAGCTTGAAGGTGAATAGTATGATCACTTCTTGTGTAGTAGACTTGGTGAGATAACACCAAGGGTATGATGGATTGAGTGAAATACTCATGATAGCCTGAGATAGAAGGTCTTAAGGGTAGCTTAGGATAGTAAATCTTAATGAGGCTTGAGTTGAAATACTCATGGTAGCTTGAGGTGATAAACTTCATGGTAGCTTGAGAATGGTGGTTCTCATGTTAGCTTGGGATAAAGGATGCAAGGTCTCCCATGATTAACTTGGTCTTGTGTAATAAGGATACTTGTTCATGTTAGCTTGACTTGGTTAGGCCAAAACCATTTCATGGTAGCTTTAGGAGAAACGCCTATACTCTCCCAATGGTAGCTTGATTTACATCTAAGGTGTATTTCATGGAACAACTTGAGGTTAGTTTCTCATGGTAGCTTAGGGTTGAGGTTACATGCTCCCATGTGTTAGATTACATCTACATAATTGAATGCATGGTGATAAGGTTGATTGTATCCTTCCTTTAGTAGCTTGGTTAGTATGTTGAGATGCTTTCCGTGGTAGTAGGTCTATTATGGTAATATGTTGAGCTTAATAGACAAGGTCACAAGATAAGTTAGCTTGGAGTAGGATAGTCTAGAGGAGTACTTAGTATGGATGGTAGTATGGAATGCCATCTATACATTGCACAAGTATAACTTAAAGCTACCTGTGACATGACCCCTACATGATGTATGCTCAGCTTGGATAGTGACTATAGTTGTATCCCATGACATGGTGATTTAAGATGATGGTTTCTTGACAACATGGATTAGGTCTATTAGGTGACTCCTAAGATGACATGAACACTATAGGGTGACTCCAAGATATGCTTAGTGTGTGCGGTATTATGGGATGCTTCACATGAATTGCACAAGTGTGTTTTGAGTTGGCCTAGGGGAATAATGCTCATATGTTATGATGAACTTAGATCTTAATTATGAAAGTGGACTATGATCAAGAATGACCAAAGAGATGTACTTAGCTTTGCTAGTAGAATGGAGTGCTACCTTAGCCTTGCACTAGTATAATTAGAGGAGGCTTGTGAGTTAGTTCATTTGAGTAAGAAGGACAAAGATTTAAGTATGAACTCTTATATGCTTTATGATGCTTTAATATTCTTATGTTATTCATGTTATGCTTATGTCTTTATCTCCTATGATTATGTCTATTGTTGACTAACCCTTTGAGATATCTTGTGTTTGGTATGATAATTTTCATACTTAGTACATATCGTACTAACGCATGTTGCGTACATGTTGTCCATGTAGGGTCTTGAGAAGATTGAGGTTGCTTGAAGGGTAGAGTTTCAAAGGTTTCCAAGAAGAGAAGATTGGTGAGTCCTCATAGCATCCGAGGACTTCCACCACTATGTTGTCTTTATGTTAGACTTTTATGGGTCGCGATCCAAGACTATTGTATTCATGGTGTCATAGATGGTTTTGGATACATATGTTAGAAGTTTTATGAACTGATTCCACGTTATGTTTTAAAAAAAAATTAAATTCGCACTACTTTTTGTATATATGCAATGAATAATGTCTAAGGGCTTGTACAAGACCTCCGAGAGGTCAAGTATGTTGTGTTCCGACTTAAAGGATGCCCTAAATTCTAGGAGGCACTTTGGATCGTGACACTATTCCATTAAACCTCAGGTACTATAGGGGAATAATTTTCTTATGTGGACACTGTGCATTCAGTGGACTTAATTTTTTCATTTCTGTTTCATTCTATTTTTATAGATCTTCGTATATTTTATTTATAGTCATTAGTTTATGTTTATGATATCAATTGTTACATTTTAGTACATGTTTTAAACTTTGTTGTTTATGTTTCTCCAAAGTTATTGTTATAAGTATTTGTTAATACATATAAATATTATTTATTTATTAGGAAATTTAATATCTCATGTTGATAATCATCTAAATTCTCAAAAATATCAAATAGTAATACATTCTGGAGGCAAAAGGATAAATTATAAAATTAAATTAAACATGATTGATTGACGGATAAATGATAAGATGTTATAATTATTTATTTTCCTTTTCATTATTGATATTTGTTACTATGTAATATTGTATTTAAGAAAATATAGTGTTTTAGTTTTAATAACTGATAGATTGTAAGTATTATTTTATAAACTATGTGACAACAATAATAGTATAAGAATAATAGTCAACAATAATCATTACAACATTCAAACTTGGCAACGATTTAATAAAAATGGATATTCCCTCCATTCCTATTTACTTGTCCATATTTCCTCTTTTAAAATCTTCATTTACTTGTCCATTTTGACAAATTAAGAAAGAACACTTTTTTTCCTATTATATCCTCATTTAAATTTCTTGAAAATCTCAAAATAATTATTCATTCTTTCTGAAATCATAATTAATAAAGATAAAATTGTAACTTCATTATGCTAATTATTACTATTTTAATATGTGTGTCAATTCTAAAGTGGACAACTAAATAGAGACGGAAGGAATAGAAAGTAATATTCCATTAACAACATTCATTAGAAGAAACCAATAAAGAAAAGAGAGAACAATTGATAATTAAATAAAAAAAGAAGTTAAATAATTAAAATTACCACTAGTAGAACAAATAAAATGCTACTTTCAAGAGCACATAATTGATGAGAGTAAAATAAAAACTAACAAAATAAAGGATTTAAAGAGGAACAAAAATAAGAAAATTCAACCCAACACAAGAGATAAACTATATTAACAAAATTATACTAATAAATATGACTCTAATAGGAAAAATGAACCGGAGAAATTAGAAGTCAAGCCGGATATTGAAATTGTAGTTGTTCTTGTTGATGCTTCTGAGAACTTGTTTGTGGGCCTGGTTGTTTCTTGTTGCTCACGAACTCGCTGGAAAATATTCAAAGGAATCTCATAGAGAGGGAAGGGGAGGAGTCAGTTTGTGCTTGCCGAAAATGGCGTATCTGGTTGGGATCTGGTGGTCTGAATTCTCGATGCTGTTGTTAACTCCTTAAAGTTAAATGAATTTGAAATAATGTGTTGATCTCAATTTTCGTAGGTCACTAATTCAAAAAGGAAATCATCAACGCAAACGACTTCAAGAAGGAAAAGAATATTTGCTTAAATTGTAGAGAAACATTGGAAAGGAAAGCCTCAAATCTAAGGGACAAAAGAAGGAAAAAAATATATGGTCAATCAACATATAAAGTAATGAAGCAAAAGTAAATACTCTTGCCAGAATTCACAACCGAATAATCAAGAAAGGAAAGAGCCAAGAATCAAGCCACGAGATAAGAAGTCTGCCAATCATACAAGGAAAAGATCTAATTAGCAAAAGGAAAGAAGAAGAAGACAATTTAATACATGGATACAGATCAACTAAATCGCCCTCAATTAGGACTCCCTAAATTAATCCTTGATTTAGATGAATCCCTTGGGGTTTTCCTTACAAAGAGCAAAGGTCATCATCTATTTATATCGACCTAGTTTTGTAGTGTGAAGTACACAACTTCACTTGGGCTTAGCAAATAGTTTTCTTTTGTCTTTCATAAAGGTTTGTAAACACGTGAGTGATACAATTGAATAGAATAGAGAAAATAAAAAAAATTCGAGTGTAGGTATACACGTTGAGGCAGTTTCAAGGTAGAAATCTGATGCATATCAAACATGATAAAGTTTCAAATTCTTGTAACAAGAAGATCTTAAGGAAAATCCTTCTAACCCAAGGGGACTGGAATAGACACCACATTGGTGATCCGAACCGGGATAAAACCTTTTGTGTCAATTATTTACTACAACTTTCTGTTATTGTTTATTCTCCTACTAACTTGCAGGTGAGTCGACTATCGACTACTGATAGTTGGCTAATTGAATTTAAAATTCACCCCCCTCTTGAACATCAATTGTATGAGGTTTTGTTGGTTGGAAATGATGGAGAAAAGGGAGAGCCGTGAGCACTGATGGTTGGGTGGTCGTTTCCAGTGAGGGAATGGTCTGCTTAGAGAAGAACAGAAGGGGTTTGGGGGTTGTTTGTGTCTGGATATCGTGTGGTTTCTGGCCAGAGGAGATGGTGGTGCGAACTGATGAAGAAGTAGGCTAGATGGTGGTTTTGTGAGGTGTGGTATGGCAGTGAGGTTTGGAGGTGGAAGTCTGCCATTAATGGCATTAAACAGTGGGGATCTCATGGTTTTTGGTTTAAGAGCTTCGTTGGTTGCTATTTGGTGACACTCACGGGTTGTCTTGGCTAGAAAAATGAAATGGGGTGTAGGTGGTGGGTTCGCCGGAATTCGGTGGAACTCCGGTGAATTTGGGTTTAGGTGGTGGATTTGCCGGAATTCGGTGGAACACCGGTGAATTTGTTACCAGAAAATAATGAGCAATGAAATAATATAAAATCTTAAGAATAACCCCTAAAAAATTTATCCACCACCTTTAAATGAGTCAATTATTCTATATATATAAAGTTGAAAACTACCAATTGTACAATACCACTATCTTAAAATCGTGGGCCAAAATCACCGGTTAATCAAATACATGTGTATGAATTTCTAGACTTTGTATAAATATCAAAATAAATATTTACAAATGTAGCAGAGAAAATGAGTATGAAAAATGTAATGAACGTAACCAATGACATGTAAAAATACGATTTAACAGAAATAATGATTTTAGAAAAAATGAAATAATATTTGAACGTCTGGCTGTGACAAAATATAATAAACAAAACTAACCGGTAAAAATCCTAATACTATGAGAAAAAGGAAAATTATCAACAAAATGCATAAAACGACAAAACATGTATTTTGAACTGTTTAAAAATAAATATTAATTTTAGAGCTATTCAACCAAAGTTTGGTGTCAACACCTGGCTACACTATATATATAGATATATATTCTTATCAACTCGGATAAACACCCTTGACCTCTTCCAGATCTGATCTTGCTACTATGAACTAAAATAATTCTAAATCAAAGATAGAAAGACATAAAGCTACAAAGTTGAATTAAAATGTATGTTTTTTTTAAAAAGTATTGTATTTAAAGTCGTAGTGAGATTTCACTCTTCACCACCACCTCCACTTCAATAGTCATTATATGTAGTGGATTAATTTCTATTCTAATGTGTTCCTCCTCGGTTTCTATGACTACCTCATTGTTTTCTTCTTATGATGTTTTAGACGGTTAATCAATTTTAATGATCTCATCATTTTTCTCAAATTCCTTTTATGACTCTTCTCTTGTTCATCCTTGTTATCTTCTAAATTCTAATACATTGTTGTATGCTTTTAGGACTTTCATATTATAATGGACTCAGTTATCTAATCCCTTTTATTTTTCAAAAAAGGGTCTAAAATATCCTCGATGTATTGGAAATAATACAAAATTACCCTCCATCCACCTTTGAATCCGAAATTGATAAATTATTTAATGATTTTAAATTTAAACTATTTAAATATTTAGCGCTCAACTGTTGACTATAAAATAATTTATAAACCCACCCATTGCCTATCCATTACTAATTAAACCCTCCCCAAATCCACCTATAAACAAAACCATGAACCGTTCCTTTACAACATTGTCTTCCAACTCTTATACAATATCATGTGTTTGGAGATTATCGTGTTTGTGGGATTTCCATTACTGGCGATTGCTGTGTTTGATACAAAATTATGTAAACAGAATAGCACACAAGATATTAGATATATGTTGCCTTGGGGACTTAAATTTTCTTGAGAGCACCTGTATTGGTAATAAGAGAGCTTGTTACGACCTGAGAGTACACCTTAGAAGTTACGACATTCCTAAATCGTCACACGGCGTGCTTGACCTTTTGGAGGTCTTGTACAGGTTCTGTGACATCGTTCATTGCATACGTGTATGCAAAGTAGTGCGGAATTAAAAATTTTCACATGAAATAGTAATACTTCAAAAAATATCTTTTATAGAAAAACATAAAGAAAGTCTAAGTCCAAAAGTCACCTTCTTAGACACATAAATACTTGGGACACGGCCCATACAATCGAAATGTAAAAGTTTAGTCTATTACAATACTTTCAATAAGGAAATCTAAACATCATGATGTCCTCGAATCTAGTGAGGACATACCAACTCTTGCTTGAATTAAATGCAAATCCAACCTTCATTTCGAGACTCCTTTCAAATGCCACCTACACATTTAGATATAAATAAAATGTATGGAATTAGTACATTGCATTTACTAAGTATGGTGTAATGCATAAAATCATGATGAAAGGAAATTTGAATAAAACATGCTCTTTTACGTAAAATATCATATTATATGTATAATAATCACATATAACATAAATACCACATATATTACACAAGATCACTTCAAAACACATAAGCATGAGACCCTCCTACCAAAGGTTATTCTAAGGCTCACTTGAGTGAGTTATGAAGCAACAATCCAAACAATCCCTTCACACACACCAAAGAGATTATTTAGATTACCTAAGATAAGATTATTCCCATTTAGTTAGTTAAACTCCCTACCTAGAATTACTCTAAGACTCACCTAAGAAGAAATGAAGAGACCGCCCATACACAATCTTCAAGCCTATCTAAGCAATCCTCTAAGCTACTCCACATAGATACCTTTTCATTAACATACCTTTACTTATGCCATTATGTCCATCAGACCATTTAAGATACATTCACCAATTAAGGACTTTCACATAATGGTCTTGGAGAAGACCTAGGGACTCACATACTAACTTCTTCAAAGCCTAGTCGTGAAATGTCTAGATATCGTCCCATTCCACTATCCAAACTTCATAGTACTTATCTAACACTAGCATGTATCCCATATGATGAGAATAGGAAATAAATGATATAGAACATACTATCTAGGCTTGAAATCCAGAGTCTACCCTACTCTGATGGAGGGTGTTTTACTTTCCAAGGGTAGAACTAGGATACATCCCAAGTAGGCACATGGTTAAGGAATATCAAGGGCTTTTATGAACTCTAGTATCCTTCTCAAGTAGAGTCACAATGCACTCTAGTCTCCTTCTCAATTAGAGGTATAACCCATAACGTTTTCGCTCGGTGTTAGCCTTTGTTCTCATAGAATATGTTCAATCATCTAAAGGTATATGAGAAGGTACCATCTCTTTGTCCTTCCAACTCATAGTACCCCTACCAAGAATAGTTCCACAAGGGATGCCACTAAAGTTCTATAACGATAGCTCATTCTTAACGTTCTTTTTATTTAGAAGGTTCCACGTATTAGTTATGCTTATAAGGGCACAATCTTAGGTCTACCGATCCTAGACCTTCATTCAACATTCATTCATACACATACAAAACAAAAGTGCATAAGCCTACTAAGTCAAGATGTTAATTTTAATATTCTTCATGTATTAATTAATGGACATAGGTCTACCAAATCAAGACACACTTTATTATCATCTTATCACATATAGCATAAAATTCAAGAAGCACATAGAGACAATTGAGTATACTTGCTAGTCATCCTACTCACTTCTATTGAATCCTCAATATAAACAATCACAAGCCTCATATAAGTCATCAAGACCTTCCTATTACTCACATAATCAAGTTACAACATGATAATATCATAATACATAAAGTAATGACGACGAGGCCACATTGTTTAACAATTCATAAAGTAATGCCAACGAGGCCACATAATTCACAAGTATAGCACATAAGCACCGCCACCATAAGTGGAACATTCCAATAATAATCATAATTCAAGACCTATATTACATAATATTAATAGAGTTAGGGCAGCATACCACCAATCCACTCTCACAACTTCAATCTATAGCAAATTCGACCAACACAATACCCAAAGGCCCTTACCAATGACCATGATCACCAATTCAATCCAATAATCATAATGTACAATGAATTCAAGGTAATTAAATTATGAATTTATAAATATAAGACATCTTACATATGATTCTAACATAATTCTTCCATACTTTATTAGCCCAATCAAACTACACAAGAATTCAATAGTATAGAGACATGATCACTTCGCCCATAAAATAGTCAAACCTAAGAGTGCATGTTTTGCATGGATTCATAGAGTTTTTAGGTTAAAATCATCAAAGTAACATCAATTCAATCATAATACAATGTTTCAAAACATTTTATGCAAGAACCCATGGCTAGATGTTGAATAAGAAGGAATCTTTTTTTCATCATCTTTGAAAAATCATTGGAATTGACTCCTTGAAGAAAGAGGATTGAAGGATGAAAAACCATACCTTAATTTTGATGAAAAACCCACGAAATTAATTGAGAAAAACTTGTAAAATTTATCTTCTTCTTGGAGCTTCAAAGCTTCATCAATGGAGGTTTTTGCAGAGAAGAATGGAGAGGTTTGTTTTGAGTTGAGGGTTTTGCTTTGATTGGTGAGTTTAGGGGTATAGAAAGACTCAATAACTGTGAATAAGTCATCACCATATTATCCAAATAACCCCTGCACTTATTAGACAATTTAACCAATTCAAATTTGATTTAAAAATGACGCGACCATATCTGGGAGTTTATTGTGCGATGCGGAGGCATTTTCAAATATTATTTCGGGAAAATTTTGAGACAGAATGGTTTGTGCCATCCCCGTCACAGGGCAAGATTTTTGCCCATTCATTTCCAGCTGCGCGATGTGCAACCACTGTCAGATCTTGGCTGGCGCGGCAGCTTGACTGTCCATGTTTGGGTCCTCTTTGGAGACCCTTCGACTGGTCCTCGGGGCGTTGTTATCGGATGTTTTGAATATTTGCATGTACGTCTATGCGTAGGAACCATCGATACTCAATTTCACCCTCAAAACATCCCCCAAAACTACTCTGCAAAACACTATGACACACTATTTCAACTTCGACTAGTTTCTAAACGCCTTGGACGTTTTTGAACGTTTGACCTCCAAACTTCACCAAACTTTAAATACTGACTCTAAACACATTGATTAACCATTTTAGGAATTCAGAACATCATGACACACATTTTAGGCTCTATTTCAACCTAGCTCATTTTCGAGGGTGTAACAATACTCCCTCACTTGGGAACATTCATCCTCAAATGACACTTGCTATTCGTTAGGCACTTTCAAGAGATAAGAAACTCAAGACTACCGGAACATAACCATACCACATAATCCTCAAATACCTACACATAGGAGAACAATCAACTCCACATTATCAAGAGACTCAAACACAACAAGAAGATAGAAACTAATCTACGACTCATCATACATTAAGACTCACATTCTTCATTTCAATATAGGAAGAACTCCTTCTCCACACATTATCATTATCATATACATAAACTCTATGCAAATTATATCCATTTTTATGAAAGAACAATTTGGTCAAAATTACAAAATCTTTACAGTGAACTGCCCGAACCTTACAGTGAAATATGCTCAAATTTCCACAAATGCGACTCTTAAGAAATTTATGATGGAAGCATGATAATATGAGAGAAAAAACCATATAAAATCATTTTACAACATATTCATAGCTTCATAAAATGCACAACGCAAGAAAACAATAAAATTCAATTTCAACTATATTGCTACACAAAAATGCAACATGCAACATACTACTATAACATTCTATCTCTCAAGCTTGAACGGAATAGAAGAGAAGAGAAAAAAATCTATGACCCAACTACTCACCATACTCCCACTTAGAAGGAAACCATAAAAACTAAAAGAAAAACTAACACCACTGGCATCATCACCTGAATTTGCTCCCTTAGCTTGGAGAGCATAGAAACGATTCTCTTTGGTGCACCGCCATCTGGAGCATTAGGAGGAACTTTCTTGGCCTCTCTTCCTCTATCCGTAATAATAGGACAACCCCTCACCTTTTGATCATCCTTACCACAACCAAATCACCCACTAGTACCGGCAAGACACTTCCCAAAGTGATTCTTCCCACAAGTAGCACAAGTAGGGTTAACCACTTGGGAACCACCACCTCTATCATAGTTAGCCTTAGGATCACTGGATCCATCTTGAATTGGAACCCTATTCTTAAACTTAGGTTGAACTTGCTCATCGGTTCTTCCCCTCTTAGCATCTCTACTTCTCCTCCCAAGTTATACTCTTCAATAGATTGGGCATACACCATAAGCCTAGATAGATTCATGTCACCATGGAGCATAGCTGTACGGTACTCTTAGTTCAAAAAATATCCGAAACACCGGTCTAGAATCTAGTCATCTCATCCCTAGGGTTAGACACCAAGGATGGAGCATACTTAGACAATAGGATAAACTTTAAGGAATACTCCTCAACACTCATGTTACGTTTCCTAAGGTTTATAAACTTCTCAATCTTAACCTCCCTCTTCTACGAGGAAAGTA
The DNA here is from genome assembly GCF_001406875.1 of Solanum pennellii. Lineage (NCBI taxonomy): Eukaryota > Viridiplantae > Streptophyta > Magnoliopsida > Solanales > Solanaceae > Solanum > Solanum pennellii. The sequence continues at coordinate 33,116,133 of NC_028641.1, forward strand.
CCTTTATAAGAATGCTTCCTTAAACTCTTCCCACTCTAAGGGACCCGATTCAACCGGCCTACTATCCTTCCACTGAGTGAACCAAACTTGAGCAATGTCTTTGAATTGGTATGAATCTAACTCTGACTTCTCCCTACAAGTCACTCCCATAGCATGCACTATCTTATGCATTTCATCCAAGAAGGCTTGGGGATCCTCTCGCACCTTTGAACCAAGAAAGATAGGAGGATTCATCCTTATAAAGTCCCTGAAACTATAGGTCATAGTACTCTCGAAAACATTCACCCTAGGCCCAATGCCTCTATTCACTTGTGTAGTCATAGCTCGGGCTAGAGTAAGGAGAGCCTCTCTAATCTCCCCATTAGCCATAACCGGGGTAAAAAAACTGGCACCTTGTTACCTCCACCCACAATAGGGACTTGATCACCTTGGGGAGGCACTTGAGCATCCTGAGGAGCTTGAACTCCTTGTGGAGCAATTTCTCCTTGAGGAACTTCCTTTTGCACTACTCCTCCTTCCAACTTTCTAGATTCCATTCTTCTTGTCTTCATAATCCTACAAAACAAGCTAATATATTAGGAATAGAAACTTATAACCTCACCTCTATAGGCACGACACAAGATTGATGAAGAACTTGAACTCTATCGTCCTATAGCCTCTCACCTATATATGTTTCGCGACTCACACCGATGAACAAAACTCTACTAGATGTAGCTTTTTAAGACTTTTTGATTCCTAAGTAGTACTTCATAACCTATGCTCTGATACCATATTTGTTACGACCCGAGAGTACCCCCTAGAATTTAGGGCATTTCTGAATCGTCACACGGCGTACTTGACCTCTCGGAGGTCTTCTACAAGCCATTTGACATCGTTCATTGCATACATGTATGGAAAGTAGTGCGGAATTAAAACTTCTCACATGAAATAGTAATACTTCAAAATATCTCTTTTACAAAAAAACATAAAGAAAGGCTCAGTCTCAAAGTCGCCATCTTAGACACATGAATACTTGAGACACGACCCATACAATCAAAATGTAAAAGTTTAGTCTATTACAATACTTTCAATAAGGAAATCTAAACATCATGATGTCCTCGAATCTAGTGAGGACATACCAACTCTTGCTTGAATGAAATGCTAATCCGAATTCACTTCGAGACTCCTCTCAAATGGCACCTACACCTTTAGAGATAGATAAAATGTATGGAATTAGTACATTGCATGTACTAAGTATGGTGTAATACATAAAGTCATAATAAAATGACATTAGTATAAAACATGCTCTTTTATGTAAAATTTCATATCATAAGTATGAGAATCACATATAACATCAACTCCACATATATTACACAAGATTACCTTTCAAAACACATAAACATGATACCCTCCTACCAAAAGTGATTCTAAGTCTCAATTGAGAGAGTTATGAAGCGACCACCCATACAATCCATTCACACACATCAAAGAGATAACATTATTTCCATTCATTAGTTAAACTCCCTATCTATAATTGCTCTAAGACTCATATAAGTAAGACATGAAGAGATCGCCTATGCACCCTTTTCAAGCCTACCTAAGACATCCTATAAGCTACAATAGATAGATACCTTTCCATTAACATACCTTTAATTATGTCATTATGTCCATTAGACCATTTAAGAGACATTCACCAATTAAGGAATTTCACATAATGATCTTGGAGAAGAACTAGGGACTCACATACTAAAATCTTCAAATCCTAGTCGTGCAATTTCTAGATAGTGTCCCATTCCACTATCTAAATTTCATAGTACTTATACAACACTAGCATATATCGTGCATGTTGAGAATATGCAATAATCGACATAGACCATACTAGCTAGGCATGGAATCCGGAGTCTACCCTACTCCGATGGAGGGTGTTCTACTTGCCAAGGGTAAAAGTAGGACACATCCCAAGTAGGCACATGGTTAAGGAATATCGAGGGCTTTTATGAACTCTAATCTCCTTCTCAAGTAGAATCACATTGAACTCTAGTCTCCTTATCAAGTAGAGATATAACCCATAATATATTCGCTCGGCACAATCCTTTGTTCTCATATAATACATTCAATCATCTAAAGGTATATGAGAAGATACCATGTCTTTATCCTACCAGCTCATAGTACCCCTACCAAGAATGGGTCCACAAGGGCTGTTACTCAAGGTCTATAAGGATAGGCCATTCTTAACCTTCTTTTTATTTATAAGGTTCCACGTATTAGTCATGCTTAGAAGGGCACCAATATGGTCTTCCGATCTTTGACTTTCATTCAACATTCATTCATACACATACAAGACAAAAGTGCATAATCCTACTAAGTCAAGATGTTCATTTTCATATTCTTTATGTATCAAGTAAGGGACACAGGTCTACCAATGCAAAACACACATCATTATCATCTTATCACATATAGCATAACATTCCAAAAGCACATAGACATAACTAAGTATACTTGCTAGTCATCCTACTCATTTCTATAGAATCCTCAATATAAACCATCACAAGCCTAATATAAGTCATCAAGACCTTCCTATTACTCACATAATCAAGTTATAACATGATAATATCATAATACATATAGTAATGTCGACGAGGCCACATTGTTTCACATTCATAAAGTAATGCCGACGAGGCCACATAATTCACAAGTATAGCACATAACCACCGCCACCATAAGTGGGAAATTACAATCATAATCATAATTCAAGACCTATACTACGTAATATAAAGAGAGTTATGGTAGCATACAACTAATTCATTCTCACAACTTCAATCCATAGCCAGTTCAATTAACACAATGCCTAAAGGCCCTCACCAATGGCCATGATCACCAATTAAATCTAATAATCAAAATGTACAATGATTTTTAGGTAATTCAATTATGAATGTATCAATATAAGAGAGCCTACACACGGTTCTAACATAATTCTTCCATAATTCAATAGCCTAAATCAAACTACGCAAGGATTCAATCATAATACAATGTTTCAAAACGTTTTATGCAAGAACCCATGGCTAGATGTTGAATAAGAAGGAATCATGATTTAATCATCTTTGAAAAATCATTGAAATTGACTTCTTGAAGAAAGAGGATTTAAGGATGAAAAACTATACCTTAATTTTGATGATTACCCACGAAATTGATGGATAAAAACTATTAAAGAGTTTCAAAGCTTCATCAATGGAAGATTTTTGAGAGAAGAATGGAGAGGTTTTATTTTGAGTTGAGGGTTTTGCTTTGATTTGTGAGTTTAGGGGTATAAAATAAACTCAAAAACCGTGAATAAGTCATCCCCATATTACTCAAAAGACACCTACACTTATTAAACAATTTAACTAATTCAAATTTGACTTAAAAACGACACGACCAAATATGGGAGTTTACTGTGCGTCGCGGAGGTATTTTCAAATCTGGTTTCGGGAGAATTTTGAGATAGAATGGTTCGTGACAGCCCCACGTCGTAGGGATAGATTTTTGCCTATTCAGTGCAAGATGCGTGACGCGCAGCCACTACCAGATCTTGGCTGGCGCGGCAGCTTGACTGTCCCATGTTTGGGTCCTCTTTAAGAACCCTTAGGCTGATCCCCGGGGCGTCGTTCTTGGACGCTTCGACTCTTTCCATGTCCGACTATGCTTAGGAACCATCGATAATCAATTTCACCCTCAAACCATCCCCCAAAACTTCACTACAAAATACTATGACACACTAATTCAACTTTGACTACTTTCTGAATGTCTTAGATGTTCTTGGACGTTTGATCTCCAAACTTCACCAAACTTTATATAGTGCCTATAAACACCATTATTAACCTTTTTAGAAATTTGGAATATCATGAGACATATGTTAGACTCTAATTCAACCTAGCTCATTTTCAATGGTGTAACAGAGAGCATGATGAAGGTCATGATAGAAACAAAATATGTGATGAAACACATATTATAAGTTATAAGTCTAGGATAAATTGACCGAGAATAAGACAAGTTGGAAAGGAAGGGTCCAGGTTTTTCTTTAATAGGTGGATTTGGGGCGGGTTTATTAATCGTGTCGGGTTTGGGTAGGTTTAATTGGTAATGGGTAGGTTTATAAATTATGTTAATTAATTGAATTATAATCAATAGTTAAGTTCCCTGTATTATAATCAATACTTCGAGGGCATTTTAGTCATTTTCCACTGTATTTTCTACCTTTTCATTGTTTGTTTTTACTTATATTGATATTTTATCTTATATATCTCCCTTGCTCTAAGTTGTTCTTCTTCTTTTTATATTATGAGATCTTCCACCCTTTGTGTTGTTGTTCTCAAAATCCTTTTAGTGTGTTTCTTGTATTAATGATGAGATTCTCGTTACCATGTAGTTGCTTTCCAAAAGAGTTTCCAACTCATTATTTGGATGACTCACTATCATTCATTCATATGCCATGAGACCTTGGAATCATGGACTTGACATTAGGACTTCCCAAAATGAGGGCTCAACATATGGGACCTCAACTAGGGAGCCTTCTTTAACAAACACAGAGTCTGCTTCATTCATTCATATGAACTTCATTTTATTTTATTTCATAGGCTAGTGTAAACACCAACTATACCTAGGATGTAGTTTAATACTTTCATCGGGTTCGCTGTGCAATGATCAAGAATGACCTAGTGTCATTACTTATGTCTAGATCACCTCTTGATCATTTGTCCTAACACCTTTGGTATCATTCATTTTGTTAGGTGCATCATTTTAGGATGACCTCATTCATTCATTGGGAACTTTAACTTTAATCGACATAGATCATATGAGCATCATGAAATCCAGTGTATCCCCCACACCGAAAAGAGGTGGAATCACCGGCCAAAGTGACCCAAAACATGCTAGCGTAAATGGGAATTAAAACCCGCCAGAATCCTATATTGGCAGTATAGGTTCAAAGACTAGGAGATATAAGGAGACCCATCAGTCTCATCTCATGAGAGTTACATGAACCTCCACCCATCCAGAAGGAAGGCATCACCGCTCATAGCTAGCCAATCGGTGCTTAGTATAAAGTTCCATTACATTCAACTCATACATCATAGAAGTTGGCTTCTAGCACGAGGACATCATAGGATTTCATCATTTCATTGTTCATTTCATCATTTCATTGTTCATTTTATCATGTGCCAATACACTTGGCCATTTAGTGTGTTTTACACTCTTACTTAACCCTTCTAGGGTTACATCATTTCATCACATACATCTTAGGTTCACTTATTTTTAAACATATGCTAGACTTATGGGTCTATACATACAAGCCATGAGGCTTCGTTCATAGATCGTTTAAGTGATTCATATCTTCCTAAGATTATGTGGTACAAGCCTTATGCATCTTGTATGTATGCTAAGATCTCGATTTTGATCTAAGTAGACAGCATTATTCTTGAATATTTCATTCAGGTATGACTTATGTATCAATACGGAATTTGGGCAAGGGAACCCGGTTTTGAATCCCTCAGACAATATTTACATTTTTCATTTATTTTATTTTGGTCCACACAACTTAGGGATCCAAGATCAAGCCCCAACGCTTTCATTTTCTTTTAATTTCTTTTAATTTTACTCTTCATTTTTCGCTCAATGGGACTGAGAGGATGTGGGATCGAACTCCCACAACCTCATTTACTTTTAGTTTTCAATTCTTTTAATTTCTTTCCTTTGGTCGAGGGGGTGTGGGTTCGAACCCCCACAACCCCACTTTAATTTCTTCTCCTTAATTTACCTTGGTTCTGCCTAGAGGTCATGGGTTCGATTCCCACGCGCCTCACCTTTATTTTCCTTTTAATTTTCTTGAGTTGATGAGAGGTAGTGGGTTCGAATCCCACTCCTCTCATTCCTTATTTTCATAATTCATTTTCCAGCCAAGGTCATGGGTTCGAATCCCACATGTCACATTCCTTTTTTCTCATCTTATTTCATTGATTTTTAGCATGGGGAGGTCATAGGTTCAATCCCCAGTGATCTTACATATTTAAATTCATTTTTTTCATAGCATGAAATACCCTTAGCTTGGCCGAAACTCATTAACAAGATGCTGGAAATTCTTGCAGCCTATTTTCTCACTTCTTTAACATTAAATGTTTAGACGTTTTAAGTAGTTTTTAGTGAGTTCTTTAGGTGCATTTTAAAGATTTCATTTGATAAAGAATTGCACTCAAATCAGCATCTTTATCACTTATGAACATCACAATTTACATAAACATGTGTACATGAAATACAAAGAACTAACATCACATTTTAGAGCCTTAAACCCGAGACACATAGTCATGGTTCACATTTCACACACGTACACATAGTTTTGGATCGCATAGGTGATCCTTCATATATTTCGAACACACATATATGAACATATTCATCACAAAAACAAAAAACACGCCTAATATCTACCAGCAAACATATCCAACCTACGAATCATTGGGAGCTAGTGATAGGGACATGCAATAGGGAACAACCCTAGTTTTCGGAATGAATATACTGAACCTTAGGGGTCTCTTGGGAAAGGGGCCAAGAGAGAAGAGAACCCGTACCTTTTTGACGTTCAAACCTCGAGTGCTGCCCAAAAAATTCTCCAAACACACATCCAACATCAAAAGTTCAACACCCCACTCGATGGAAAACCTTATCTTTGCCTACGTGATTGATTAATGTTTGTTTTTCTTATATTTTCGTGTGAGTTCTTCAAGTGTGAAGAACCTTGGTAAATTTTCTGTTCTTGAATGTTATTTGGCAGAGAGAAACGTGAATGGGAGAAGAGAGATTAAACGTGAAAGTGAGATAGATGTGAGAGAGCGAGAATTTTATTAGGCTTAGGAGTCTAGTTTAGGACTTAGTCAAATAAATTTTTATTAAATGATAAAAATCTGATTTCACTTTTATTTTAAATCAGCTAATAAATAATAAATATTAATTTAATTACATTAATTTACCAACTTAAATTAAACAAATTTAATTCATTGCTTCCACCTAGGTTCGAACCTCGGTGGAGCAACACTTCACTCTAAGATCCAATTTTTGGCCCTCTCTCCCCAAAATAGCCCTACACCTTATTAATTAAATAATTAATTATATATTTAGGGTAACTAAGATACTACCTTTAGACTAGAAAATGACCATTTTACCCCTAGACCCTCCAAACTTTAGATTTCCCCTTTTTAAGTCCGGTAAAGACTCATCCAGGTAAATTTTCATATTCAGGAGCCCTACATGGCTGGACCCAACCTTTCCTAGCTCAACTAACTCCCCAAGTTAGTTGGATTGGATGTTGTAAAGGTTCAAAGGTCTGGTTCTACGCGCATCAACCCGTGTGAACCCGGTCTACTCGTAGGCATTCTAGACACATTAAGCATTACTTAGCATATCCATTTTTAGGGTTGTTACAGACAAAATCGAGAATTTAATGAAAAGTCAAGTTTGACTTTTGTTTTAAGGTCCAATTAGTGTAGGGGTGTTTTGGGTATTTTGGGAGGGTCAATATATATAGTTTTTATACATTTTCCAACCAGTCCCCATTAAAAACTCAAACTCACAATTAGATTACAAAAAGAATTAGAAGCTCTACCTTCTCTATCACGACTGGAATCTAGATCCCAGACGAGACCAGCGTCGTTGACCTCTCAGAGGTTGTAGACAAGCCTACATACGTCAACCTTACTTCACTTAGATTAATTTTAGCGGAATATTTGAACATTTTGTTTCATCATGTAAGTCATTCTACTTAAATTCATATACGTTTACCATCAACCATCTAACATTAAGGACATCAAATGAAAGAAATAGTTCAATACTGCATTAGGTGTATACTTGCCAAAATGGCACCAACACAATATCTTAAGTAAACGGGAAATAAATGATAGTGGAACATACTCCACTAGCTCAATCCTATAACTAATCTAGAATATAATGGGCAAGCTTCCACGAATGCATGAGGGTCTACCAAGTCCGGATGAATGCTCCATGTCTGGATAGCTTCAGCGTCGATCTGTAAGCTCTAATGTCCACCTGTGCCTGCACCTAACAATGTAGAGTTGTATGGGATTAGTACACACTTGTACTAAGTATGGGTATATGCAAGCACACACCAAGGACATGAATGAGAAAGAATAACTCTTTCCTAACAACATGATTTATGGAAAGTCAAGTCAGTGGACTTTCAAAATTGGGATTAGGAAAGTCAGGGGACTTGCAAAATTTGAGTTAGGAAAGAGCTATTATTTCTCATTCATGTCCTCGGTGCTCAGTATAAAGTTCCATTACATTCAACTCATACATCATAGAAGCTGGCTTCTAGCACGAGGACATCATAGGGTTTCATCATTTCATTGTTCATTTCATCATTACATTGTTCATTTCATCATGTGCCAATGCACTTGGCCATTTAGTGTTTTTTACACTCTTACTTAACCCTTCTAGGGTTACATCATTTCATAACATACATCTTAGGTTCACTTATTTTTAAACATATGCTAGACTTATGGGTCTATACATACAAGCCATGAGGCTTCAATCATAGTTTGTTTAAGTGATTCATATCTTCCTAAGACTATGTGGTACTAGACTTATACATCTTGTAAGTATGCCAAGATCTCAATTTCGATCTATGTAGGCAATATTACTTTTGAACATTTATTCAGGTATGACTTATGTATCAATATGAAATTTGGGAAAGGGAACCCGATTTCGAATCTCTTGGACAACACTTACATTTTTATTTATTTTGGTTTGATCCACACGGATTGGGGACCCAGGTCGAGCCCTGACACCTTCATTTCATTTTCCCCTTGATTTCTCTCTTTATTTTTCGTTCATTGGGACTGAGAGGATGTGGGATCGAACTTCCATAACCTCATTTCCTTTTATTTTCTTTTCTTTTAATTCTCTCCTTCTTGGCCGAGAGGGTGTGGGATCGAACCCCCACAACCCCACTTTCCCACACACCTCAACCTTCTATTTTTCTTTTAATTCCTCCTTATCTGACTATGAGGTGGTGGGTTCGAATCCCACTCCTCTCATTTCTTATTTTAAGTGTTTCATTTTTGGTCAAGGTCACGGGTTCGAATCCCCCTTGCCACATTCCTTTTAACTTACATTATTTCTATGCTTTTAACATGGGGAGGTCACGGGTTCGATCCTCAGTGAGCTCACTTATTTTTCTTCATTTTTCACAACATGTTAATTGACTTAGCTTGACCGAAACTAACATCAAAGTACTGGAATTTTGATCACATTTTTGTAGCCTATTTTGTCACCTCTTTCACGTTAAATGTGTATACGTTTGGAGTAGCTTTTAATGAGTTCTTTAGGTGTATTTTGAAGATCACATTCGATAAAGAGTTTGAACTCAAATTAGCATTTTTATATCACTTATGAACATCACGATTTAAACAAGTTTGTGTACATAAAATACAACCATAAACATGTCATTTTCATGCTCCAATCTGTGTCCACAAGTCACGGCTACACATTGCACATTCGTAAACACATATTTTTGGAAAACATAGCTTATCAGTCATACGATTCCAAACACACATTCATGAACATATTCATCACAAAAAATCATTACATGCCTAATATCTACTAGAAGACATACCAACCTACAACCATCGATAGGAGCTAGTGACAGGGACAAGCAACGGGGAAACAATCCTAGTTTTCGAATTAGAATCGACTGAATCCTAGGGGTCTCTTGGTAAAGGGACCAAGAGTAAGAAAACCCATAACTTTTATGTCGTTCAAAACCTTCAACTTGCTGCCTAAAACCTTCTCTAAAATCACGTCCAATTCCCTGCAACTTTGACACCGATTCGACGGAGAAACGTCCCTTTTTGCCTAACGTGTTTGCTTATGTTTTGATTATATTTTTTTGTGTGAGTTCTTCAAGTGTGAAGAACTTTAGTATTTTGTTCTTTAGTACTCTTATTTGGCAGAGAAAATATGAAAGAGAAGTAGAGAGACGTGAGAGAGATGAGCGTGAGAGAGTAGTTTAGGATTAGGAGTTTTAGTTTGGGAATCAGTCAAACTAGGACTCCTTATTAATTTAGTAAAAAATTATGATTTAATTAGCTTTGTGAAATGAATATAAAGCCATTAAAAAAATCAGAGTATAAACCTCAAATTAAATACATTTAATTGAAGCTTCCATTGGGGTTCGAACTCGGGTGGAGGGACCACCGCGAATGGGTCATTGCGGGTCGACCCGACTCAAACCATCCACTTAATTAAATTAATTAATAAATTAATAAATTCCTTAGGGTAATTACGATATTACCCTTGGACTGGAAAAGACCATTTTACCCTTAGACCCTCCAAACCTAAGATTTTTCCTTTTTAAGTCCGGTAAAGACTCATCCGAGTAAATCTTCGTATTTGAGAGCGCTACACGGATGGACCCAACCTTTTCTAGCTCAACTAACTCGCCAAGTTAGTTGGCTTGGATGTAGCAAGGGTTCAGAGGTTTGGTTCTACGCGCATCAATCCGTGTGAACCCGATCTAATCGTAGGCATTCTAGCCATATTAAGCATTACTTAGCATATGTATTTTTAGGGTTGTTACATTCTCTCTAGTTTCTACTCTCCTCAAACCTCCATTGAAGAACTTTGTAGATCCAAGAAAATGATCAATTCTCAAAGGATTCAACTCATTTTCATGCCTAAATCTTCCTTAAGGTGTGGTTTCTTTCACTCTTGGGAATTCCTTTTTAAAGAGGTCCCTCTAAAGAAGATATAAAAATCCCCCAAATCTAGGGTTTATTTCTACACGTGGGTCTTCTTTGAAAAATGAAATTATGAATCAATTATGATGAATTATGATTACTTAAGGTTGTTTAGGTGTATAATGATGGACAATTGTTGTTGTTCACTTGGAATTCCCTTGGACTCATGTTGTTTCCCAATTTCATAAATATTGAATATGATATGATGAACTAATTGAAGATGATGAATATATGCATTGGTTATATTGATGTTAGTTATGTTATTGCTTCATGAATTACCTTAGATTATGTGTTGGTTATGCATTGTTGGGTGATTGAAGCATGAAGTCCCATGAAGGGCAAGAAGGTATGAATGTTGGTTGTTCCTTGTACTCAACTATGAAAGATAAATTACTTAGATAGTAATAATGCAATATATAATGTGTTATTGTGGTGTTGATGACAAGGTCCCCTCAATCTTAACGCTTTACACTTTAATTATCTATGAAGTATGTAAGTCTGATATGGTATGATTGTTATATGATTGAAAGGTAGTTCACATGATTATAACGTAATGTTAAAGTGAAAGGTTTGCTCACTTTCTTGTGTTCTTTAAGTGAAAGGGTTGTTCTCACTTATGAACCTCCATGAGCTATTATGATAAGATGTTTAAATAAGAGTCAGTAAAGGTTAGTGTGAACTTATGTGACGACTAAAGATGATTACTAAAGGGAATAGATGCTTAGAACAGAAAGGGCATCTAAATGCGATGGGGGTCTCATGTTTAGTAAGTCCAGATCCTCACATGTGTTTCCTCACATTTAGCAAGTTTTGATTCCCAATATATGTGTTGTCTCATGCGATGTAAAACCCCACATTTAGCAAGTTAGGGTATCTAGCAACCATCTGCTTGACACTTAAATTTTTTCCCACATCGGACTCTAGCTTAGTGGATACACCTAGATAGCTATGTACGAAAGGTTACAACTTAGGCAAGTGCTAAACCTCTCTTTTCGGCGTGGGAATATAACACTGGATTCCATGTAGCTCTCATGGTATCATATCGGTTATTGCAACCTCTTTCCCTAATGTAAAAGTAAATGAATAAATGAAATGTATAAACTCTCACTAGGTCTTTCTTAAGGGGTTTTACATGGTGTAAGGGAGGGTATGGGACATCTCTTACGTATTGCATTTGTGGGATCCTAAGAGATGGTTGTGGTGGTGTTCTACCATGACTATGTTTCATATTATTTATGTATAGTAATCTATTCATGATATCTATGAATATGATAATATATGATGTAATATAATATCATGTTAGGTTTGTTTATTATTCTTACTTTATATGCATATTGGATTTACTTGGTTGAAAACATGTTTTGACTAAAATGTCCTTTTATACATGCATTGATGATTTTTATGCATAGAATCCATACTTAGTACGTGTGATGTACTAACCCATATTTTCTCCCCTTTTTCCCGAACATTGTAAGTTAGGGCCTTTGAGAAGATTTCAAGGCTATATCTCAAGACACTTGGATTTTCTTATCCAAGTTGGTGAATCCTCATGTCCGAGGACAGGGTCATTATGTTCTAGCTTTTAGTTCTTTTTTATGATGAAATACATAGTTGTACTTTACTACTTCTAGACTTGTTATTGATATATGGGTTAAGTCCCACATTTCTATTCTCCTATGTCTATATGGTATGATGTGACAAAGTTAGATTCTATTTTGCTTATATGAAGTGAATTTGAACTTCCAAAGTAAAAGTTAGATTCTATTTTGTTTTTTTTTTTGGATTTTTATTTTATGCTACATGCTATGATGAATGCTAAGACCTTGTATAAGGCCTCTTCGAGGTCGAATACGCTGGTTACAATTAGGGGATCCTTTCGGGTCATACAAGCTTGGTATCACACCGTAAGGTTGAGAGTAATGTAGGATTGATATCACCAATTACCACGTCAAGTAGAGTCTTGTTCATGGGTGTGAAGCGAGCCACACTTATGAATAAGAGGCTCTTAGATGCTTAGGAACTTTAACTTTTTTGATATTCATTATTCGTGCCTTAGAGTCTTAAGTCTATCTATTCCTTTATTCTAATCATTTTCTTGTGCGTATAGGCAATTAATACAAAAAGAACTTATTCTAGGAGGTCCAAGGAGGAGAATGTAATTGAGGCGGTTCCCCCTCAAGCTCCTTGAAACCCTCAAGTTCTTATTGAACAAGGGGCTATGTCTAATGTAGAGATAAGGGTGGATATTCATAGTTTGACTCAAGTTTTGGAAACTCAAGTGGATAGACAATAGGGTGAAAGTGAACCTTAATGATAGCACTACCACTTTTAGTATTAGAGATTTCACAAGGATGAGTTCCCCTACTTTCTTTGGCTCTGAAGTGGAGGAGGACTCGCAAGGGTTCATTGATGAAGTGTTCAAGGTACTAGACCCTTTGGGCGTGTCTTCTAAAGAAAAGGTGGAACTAGACGCCTATTAACTCAAAGATGTGGATAAAGTTTGGTATGGACAATAAAAGAAGGAGAAACCTATTAGAGAAGGTCTAGTTAGTTGGGCTTCATTCAAGACGACTTTCCTTGATAGGTTCTTCCCCTTGGAATTAAGGGAGAGTAAAATGAAAGAATTCATCAATATTTTTCAAGGGGGTATGAGTGTTAAGGAGTATAGACTCAAGTTCACTCAACTATCCAAACATGCTCGTACTATGGTGGCGGATTCTAGGGCTAAGATGAACAAATTTGTTATGGGGATATCTGACCTTGTGGTTAATGAATGTAGGTCGGCTATGTTGATTCCTAGCATGAACATCTCTCATCTCTTATTCATGCTGAAAAAATTGAGGATCAAAAGCTTAAGCAAGTTGGTAAGGAGTTGAAGAGGACAAGGGCCAAAGATGGGAATTCTTCCAAGGCTAGGTTTGAGGTTCAAGATAAGCCAAGGTTCAAGATGAGTTTATCAAACCAAGGTCCTCCTAATACTCCAAGGGTCAACAAAGGTAAAGTGTCTATCCCCAAGCCTCAAGAGGGAAAAAGTGGTGGTTCTTACTTTGAGAGCCTATTTGTGCAAAGTGTGGTAGAAAACATGAAGGCAAGTGCTTAGTTGGCACGGGAAATTTCTATAGTTGTGGTAAGAGTGGATACATGAAGAGGGACTGCCCTATGTTGAAGGCTCAAGGAAGGTAAAATGCTCAAGAACAAACAAGTTCTCTAAATCCTGATTCTCCTAAGAAGAATCGCTTCTATTCTATCCAATCCAGAGGTGATCAAGAGAGCTCTACGGATGTTGTTACCGGTATTTGAAAGTATTTTCCATTAATACTTATGCATTGTTTGATCCCGCTTTCACTTTGTCTTTTGTAACTCCTTTAGTGGCTATGAAATTATATATGCTTCCCCATGTCTTAGATGAACCCTATTCGGTTTCTACCCTGGTGGGTGATTCCATAGTTGCTAAAAGAGTTTATAGGGGTTGTCCCATTTCATTGCCTAATAGATTCGCATTGGTTTATTTGGTAGAATTTGATATGTTCGACTTTGATGTCATTTTGGGGATGTATTGACTACATGCTTGTTTTGCTTCCATTGATTGTAAAACTGGGGTAGTGAAGCTTCAATTTCCTAATGAACCCATTTTAGAATGGAAGGGGAGAAACTTAGCGCCAAAAAGTTGAATCATTTCATGTATTAAAGCTTGTAAGTTGATTTCTATGGGATGTATATATCATATTGTGAGATTTAAGGATCTTGAGTCTGAGACCCCTCCCTTAGAATCGGTCCACGTAGTGAAGGTTTTTCTAGAAGTCTTTCCCAATGACTTTCTCGGAATTCTTCCCGAACGGTAAATAAATTTTGGCATTGATTTATTGCCGGATATAAAACCCATCTCAATCCCTCCTTACCGAATGTCCCCGACCGAGTTGAAGGAATTAAAGGCTCAACTCAAAGATTTTCTAGATAACTGTTTTATTCAACATAGCATATCTGCAAAGGGTGCTCTAGTATTATTTGTGAAAAAGAAAGATGGGTCTCTTGAATATGTATTGAGTATCAACAATTGAACAAGTTCACTATAAAAAAATATCCACTCGCTAGGATTGATGATTTGTTTGACCAACAACAAGGAGTGAGTTACTTTTTGAAAATGAACTTGAGGTCGGGTTATAACAAACTTAGAGTGATAAGTAATGATATTTTTAAAATGGCATTCCAAACTAGATATGGTCATTTTGAATTCTTAGTGATGTCCTTTAGTCTTAAAAATGCCCTTACAACTTTCACAGACCTTACGAATTGGGATTTTAGAAGTTATCTTGATTTGTTTGTATTGTCTTCATTGATGACATCATGATATAATATAAGAGTGATAGTAATGACATGATCCATTTGAGGATAGTGTTCCAAGTCCTCACGGATAACCAACTTTTTGCTAAATTTGATAAATATGAATTTTTGTTGAGATTGGTTGCTTTTCTTAATCACATTGTATCTAGTGTAGGTGTAGAGGTTGATTTGAGAAAGATGAATTGGTCAAAAGTTGGACTAGACCTTTGAGTCCTACCGACAACTGAAGCTTTTTGGGTTTGGCCGGGTACTATAGGAGGTTTATTGAGGGATTTTCATCTATTCGTATCTTCATTAGCGACCTTGACCCAAAAGAAGTCCAAGTTCGAATGGTCAGAATTATATGAAAAGAGCTTCTAATTATTAAAAGATAAACTCACCACCACTCCGATATTGACCTTACTAGATGGTACCGAAGGGTTTGTGGTTTATTATGACGCTTACCGAGTAGGTTTGGGTTGTGTTCTCATGCAACATGGTATGATGATAGCATATGCCTCTAGAAAAATCAAGGTTCATGAGAAGAAATGCCCAACTCATGACCGTGAAATAGAGGCCATAGTGTTTGCTTTGAAACTTTGGAGACAACTATGTACGAAAGGTTACACCTTAGGCAAGTGCTAACCCTTTTTTTTCGATGTAGGAGTAGAACACCGGATTCCTTGTAGCTCTCATTGTCTCATATCAGTTATTTCAACCTCTTTCCCTAATGTAAAAGTAAATGAATGAATGAAATGTATTAACTCTCACTACCACTTTCTTAAGGGGTTTTACATGGTATAAGGGAGGGTATGAGACTTCTCTTACGTATTGCACTTGTGGGATGCTAAGAGATGGTTGTAGTGGTGTTCTCCTATGACTGTGTTGCTTATGATTTATTTATGTTAATCTATTTATGATCTCCATGAATATGAAAATATTTGATGTAATATGATATTATTAGGGTTGCCCTATGATGCTTACTTTAATTGCATATTGGATTGACTTGGTAAAAAACATGTTTTGACTAAAATGTCCTTTTATTCATGCATTGATGATTTTTATGCATAAAAGCCATACTTAGTACGTGTGATGTACTAACCCAAATATTTTCTCCCCCTTTACAAAAGATTGTAGGTTCGGGCCTTTGAAAAAATTTCAAGGCTATTTCTCAAGACACTTGGATTCGCTTCTCCAAGTTGGTGAGTCCTTATGTCCGAGGACAAGGACGTTATGTTCTAGCTTTTAGTTCTTCGTTATGATGAAAGACATTGTTGTACATTCCTACTCCTAGACTTCTTATTAATGGAAGGGATAAGCCCCAAATTTTTATTCTCCTATGTCTAGATGGTATGATGTGACGAAGTTAGATTCTGTTTTCCTTATACGAAGTGAAGTTGAACTTTCAAAAAAAAAGTTCTAATTTTTCTGCGTTTTTATTCTATGAAACATTCTATGATGAATGCTAAGGGCTTGTGTAAGACCTCTTCGAGGTCGAATACGCTGGTTACGACTAGGGGTGCTCTCAGATTATACCATGTGAGCATCTGCATCAAGATAGTAGTTACCACAAAGGTGTGACCTGACGGTAGAGGGGGTAGGAAAAGACGTCTATGAGAATCAACAATGTTAAACTTGACCATGTAGTTGTTATGTGGTCGTGGCTCTAGTGGCTCCTCCATCCTCAATGAATCTCCCAGTCGATTCTTAGCTGGAGCTTGATTATTTTCATTAACAACCCTTGAAGATTGCAACCCAACACCATCACCTAATTCTTCTCCAATAGGGTTAACTTGTACTCCATGATTATTCATTCTCCATAGTGTTAGGTTGAGGTCTGGATCGCAGGGAGTAAGTGGTTCTCCTTGATTCCCTATACATGTCATACACTAGAGTTTGAACTTGAGAGAGAAAAAAACAAAAAGAATAAGTAAAATTAGGAAATCTTTGACTAAAGTTCAATAATGTAGTTTAACTTAATCTAAAAGCCAATTTCCCCGACAATGGCACCAAAATTTGACACTCTCAAATTACACCTCCCTAAAGAAGCATAAGCGATCGTTATCAAGTAAAGAACCCAACTTATAGGTCGGGGTGGATCCTACGAGGAATATGGTTTAGATGTAAAATTAACTAAAGATTATATTCGTTTAGCCAATTTATTTACGAAAACAAGTAATTTAGGAGAAAAGATTTGTGAAACTAATTCAAAAAATTGTGTAAGTAATCAGTGAGTAAGATTCTAACTTTAGTTGTTATGAAGATGAGAAAGAAACTATGGATAATTGTTCCCCACAATCTCATAATGCGGTAATCGTCGTAATAGCAACCCCTTTCTAGTGTATTACATGCAAAGTGATAAGTAGGTATCTTTGAATCCTTGGTCCGATATTCACATAATTTTACCCCGCACCTTGGTCTGGATATGTGTATATAATTTATTGAACCTTAGCTTTACCTCATATTAGACATCACATCGATTTATGATTTAGCTTTCACCCTTGCACCAATCGCCATTAACTATTAGATAGTATCACACAATATCTGTGTTGATAATTCTTTTCTTATTAACTACCTCCTTGGTCTGGAAAGTAGCAACAAAGCGAGTTCTAACACTGGCCACCTTTAAGAAGACTTCTAGACGAAAGAATTATCAATGTATGCAATAACACACTTTAGAAATCAACAATTGCCAAAGTTCACAAAGTTAATCTCCAAAAGCAATAACTAAACAAGAACAATAACGTCTAACCCCAAAAAATGAGGTTTACATACCCTATAAATAGAAAAATAAGTTGTAACTTAAGAGAAAACAAAATAAGGAAATAAAGTTCATCTTTGATCTACGACACTGACCTAATGTACGTAGGTCCCTTCTGTGGTTCTGGACTTGGGCAATTTTTCATTCTTCAAAATCTTCAAACTCTCAGTCAAGTTTGACGATCCAACAGTACAGACCGTAAGTCAAACGACATTCCGTAACTCGATTCTGTCACTCCACATTCACACTTTTTAGCATCAGGTATTGGAACCCACTCTTTGATCGCTTTGACGGAGCTGAAGTACGATCCGTAGATCACTATATAGTGTAAGTCACCATCGTGGTTCCACACATAGTCAATACTTCCCTGATCTTTAGTAATGCCCAGCCTGCCCATCTACGATCATCATCTACGGGGCGTAACTCAACCTACAATGTAGGTTGCCTATGTAGGTACCCTTTTCTGCACTTCTCTCAACGGTGTCTCATTTTCTGCGTCTGAACTGATTTCCTGCCAACATAAGAAAAACACATAAAAATCAATGAAAATGGATCTAGGCACACAACTCTAAAGTGACATGTATTAAAAGTACCGTGAACTCACGGTACATCACAAGTCTCAACAACTATATTTTGCAATTTTTTCCTTTCCATGTTTTGATGCGTTGCACATCAGTATTCCTATTTATCTATTGTTGACGTCCCATGAGAGGACTCAACGTCGCGGTGACTCGCCAAAAATAATTATCAATGCTTAAAATAATTAAAAGAATTTTAAAAGGGAAAAGGGAACCACCACTCATTTTTTAGGAAAATTAGGAAACCAATTAATTAATTAACCTAAAAGAAAATTTACGAACCAATTGATTCTAGGTAAGGGATTCAAATTATT
Organism: Solanum pennellii; assembly: GCF_001406875.1. Classification (NCBI taxonomy): domain Eukaryota; kingdom Viridiplantae; phylum Streptophyta; class Magnoliopsida; order Solanales; family Solanaceae; genus Solanum; species Solanum pennellii. The sequence goes on from NC_028641.1 coordinate 33,134,863, forward strand.
CCAAAGGAAAGGGGTTAGGCCCCCTTCGAAATCCACAAATGTGGGTCCCGTCTGAATTTATAATTTCAAATTGTGGAGGAGAATGAAATAATGTACGTATTTGAAAATCCTATTTAAATTTTACATTAGAAGATATCAACGATAAACAAGAAATGATGAGGCAACAACACTTTATTGTAGAAGAGAATCGCAACATATTACCACTGATGTTGTAGAAAATATCGCAATTATTTGATCTGTAAAGGAATAATGAAATGAGAGAGAAAAAAAAGAAAAGAAAATGTAACTTACTAAAAGTAAATTAAAATTGAAATATAAAAACAAAACGACCTTATATATATGAGGGGAAAGAGGTAAAATGAAGTGACGATTGTTTTAAACCTTTTTTTTTGAACAATTCAAAGTGTGACATATGTTGCCACATATATCCTTTCTATTGGGGCACATGTACATAATTCTGTAGTGTTTTTTATAACACATGTTATATATGTTGCCACAAACACCACATTTCTTTCTTTCCATCATAACTGACATTTGTTCCAACAAAATAAAATAAAAATAATCATTAATATTAATATTATCAGCAAAAATGAATAATTGGTGACAATGTAATGTTTTCACATATCTCCTTTGTGACATATGTTACCACATATATTCTTTCTGTGCATATGTTGTCGTATGCATCCTTTCTGTTGGGGCATATGTAAATAATTTTGTGGTGTTTTTGTATATATTGCCACAGACACCACATTTTTTCCTTTTCATCATAATCGACATTTACCAACAAATTAATAATAATAATATCATTAATAATAATATTATCAACAAAAATGAACAATTATAACATCCTCAGGTGTTGGAAAACTTGCTAAAATTCTTGGTACTCTAATTCATCGTCACTAGATCCAAATACTGCATTAATTCAAGCTTCTTGTTTAGTACTTAAATTTGGTAAGTTATAATCCCTCCTCTCGGTATTGACCCAGTCTCTAAATAAAACTGATGTTTCCAAACTATCTTCTGCCAATGTATGTCTATGATTGCCAAGTTGAAACCTTGTTGCTCTAAAAGCAGCCTCCGATAAAACTGATGAAGCTTGAATAGCTTGAACACCACAAACTATTTTGCTCAAAGTTGGAGATGCGACTCTCTGCCTCCTCCACAATGTTAATAATTCTACACTACCATTGTTTTCGTCCAGTGTTTCTAAAGATTGATTAAGGTATTCTTCAAAATCATCATAGTTAGTAGAATTAAGACCAAAAAATCCTTGCATAAAAGTATTAATTCTAGATGGATTCTAAGGATTAGAAGTTTGACCAACTTCTCCTTGAGTATTTCCTATAGTTCTATATTTTTCGTACAAATTTTTTTCTTCTACTTTTATGCTAGACTTACACATTTCAAAAGTTGAAATTTCTTCCATAAAATTTCTGAAGTATCATAAAAAGTGTCAACAAGTTTGTGCACACCTCGTAATTTATATTCAAGGGTTAAGTAAAGTAGCAGTTAAATAAATTTGAGGAATAGAAAAAAAGATATTCTTAAACTTTTTCAATCGTACCTCCTATTGCAAATATAAAATTTTTCATTTTTTTTGTATTTAGAAAACTGAATTGTAATAGCACAAATATTCATAATACTGATGAAAATAGTAGGATAATAAATTCCAGAAAATATGGTTGTAGCATCATACAAAAATCTTGAAAATTGTAATAGTTCATTAGTTTCTTCCCAATCTTCTTCACAAATTATATCTAATGGGTCAACATTATGAGAATTAAATACCATTTGTACGAGTCCTTTATATTTGCAAGCAACTGAAAGCGTTTCGTATAAAGAATTCCACTTTGTTTTAATATGTCTTGAAATTTTTCTTGATGGAATATCACATAGTACACAACACTCATTAAATTCCCTAATTCTAGCAACTCTATTAGTACAAAAAATCCAGGCAAAAACATATTCAATTTTCATACAACCACAATCAAATAATAAATTACCATCTTGTACAACTAAATTTAATACATGTGCAACACATCTAACATGAAAAACATTAACAACAATTGGATATAATCTAATTTTTAACATACTAGCAACATTTGTATTATTAGATGGATTATCTAATGCCAACAAACATTACTTTATCTATAAGCATGTAATAATATACAACACTCAAAATATTTGAAGCTAAATATGCTCAAGTTTTTTTCTCCACACATTCTTTATATCTTAATATTCTTTTTTTGCAAACTCCAGTTATGATAAATCCAATGTGTTGTAATAGTTAAATAATCATGTCCATTAACGCTACGACCCATGTCCGAAGTTATAGACACTCTACAATCTAATATGGTAAACAAACAATGAAGATATTGACAATGTTTACCTTAATATAAAAAACATCAGCTTTAACAAGTATTAAAAGAAGGACTATAAGTTTGTTGAAAGTATTCAATAAAACCGGGATGTGAAGAAAATCTATAAGACAAACCACAAACAAAAACCATTTAAGCTATTTTTTTTATCTCTTTCCTTATTATATTCACGTTATGTTAGTAGACCATTGGGGTTAGAAAGATTTAATGTTCCTTGAACCATGTTATAAGCCCCTACCAATTGATTAATATCAACATCATTAACTGAAATTCCTTTTTTTTTTTCTATCAGCTAAAGCTTTAGCTTCTTTGTATTGAATCGACACACAAGATAAAAAATATCTATTTAAGCCCTCCGTCCCACCTTGACCTCCACCTTGTTTATGTTTAAAAGGTTGCTTACACTTATTACAAATAGCAATACAATTTTCCTTACCGAAAGTCATAAATTATGACACACCAAAAGTTTTAGGGCATTGATTACCTTCTCCCTTAGCTTGTAGGAGGTATAAGGAGTGGACGTCCACAATTTTGCTTCGTCGATTTTATAGTTTCATTTGAAACTTCTGTCACTAGAGGTGTTTCTTGTAATTCATCTTCTCCCGAAAAAACTTCTACTTCTTCACTTGTATTTTCATCAAGATTAGGATTAATATTACTATAACATCGTTCTAAAATTTCACGATCGAGTTAAACATTTGAATCAATATCATAAGAATTATCATCAACATAAGTAGAACCATTTGTATTAAATCTAACTCCAGACATTGATTTAGAATAAGTACCACCACATTTACTCTTACATTTTCCTTTTCCTTACTATTTTTTTATTAAAATTAAATAATTTACTAATGGTGCTTCGTTCTTTCTCATTTCCTCTACAGGTGTCTTTTGCTAGAACTCATATTTAATTATATTTAAAGTGTAATATAATAATAATATTAATAACACAAAAATTAATGACAAAAAATAAAATGTAAATATTATGAAACAAATGTACCAAACGTCTGCATTATAGCAGACGTTAAACCGATTCTTGAAGCTTGTAGTTTGTTGTAACTTGTAAGTCCAATACTTGATAACAAATATGAGAATTATATATATTATGATATAATAATATAAAAATTTAGAATTGAAATATATGTATTATAATATAATATGAGACTTAAATGGAACAAAAAAGTAAGACTTAAGATTGAGATTTAAGAGGATATAGAAAATAGAAAAGAGGATAAATAATTATGTAAGAATTAATAAGGGATAGAGGAGTAATTATAATATTAAAAACAAGTTAAAGAGTATTTATGATAACTTGAATATAAGGGGTGGTAGGGAAGTGAAAACGTGGAATGAATCCATTTGGGGGGCCCACTAGCCGTTGCCCTTACGGATCAATTAAAAAAAAAGAGGGGATCCTGCAAAACCGGCCGGTTCAGCTGGGTTGGGATCGGGCCGGGTCAACCGGAACGAAAGGGTGAACCGGCGCATAACCTTTCCCCTAACCGCGTGTCCCCCTAACCAGTGAAAAGATACATGAACAAGTCCAGCGAAACGGTTCTCGAGCCGGGGTGGGCCGACCGTTCCCCCTGCCAGCCCTACTCCTAATAGATTTAAAGTGTATTTTAATATATCACTCATAATTTTATGCTCGGAGATTAGTAAATATTTTGTTAGTATTTAAATTATTTAACTTATTTATTTCATTACACTGAGCTTAAGTATTTTATCTATTGCAGACCTTTCATTCAGTTATTTTGCTTCGACTGTATTGCATACTCTCAAGTTAAATGTACTATCGTTATTGGACCTACATCTTTTTATAATACATATATAAATATATAGAATCATCAACAGATGCTTCGTTGAGATCACTCTACGCTTTTGCAAACATTGGTGAGCCTCATTACATTCCGAAGGGCTTCACATTTAGTTTCTAGTTAGTAGTTTCAGGATGTCGTGGGTCATGAACCGATGTCTTTTTTTTGATAGTATAGGCTTCATAGATAGATAGAGGTGAGGTGTCTCTCGATATTTACTTTATTTTGAGTTGTTTTACAAACTAAAAGTATTGCTATTGAGTGTTTTTCAAACTTTATGAGATGAACATTTGAGTTTAACGAGTTCAATTCTGTTTTGAGCCTATTATTTTTTGAGTAAGTCTTCCGCTAAGTAGTCAGCAAGGCTAAGGATTTTCTTGGGGACCAAAAATGATTATCTAGTGTTGCCCACATCTAGAGTGGAGGCTCGAGGCGTGATGGGCTCAAAAAAATATTAAATTTGTTAAACTCAATTACTCAGTTCATAAAGTCTTGAAAATACTTAATAATACTTTAATTTGATAGGTTATGAGTCACGTAAATCATTATATTTTTCATAAATATTATCGTTTGAAGTTGGCTTAAGTAAAATCTTATATAGAAACTCAATCGGTAAGAAAAGTTTCAACTCAACTTTGTGCTAGGAGATACTAGAGATCTATATGATAATCATTCCCACTCTAAAGAATTGACCTTAGTATCTAAGAGCAATTAGGAAGCACTCGAACGACCTTGTACATGAACGAAGATAGTTTGGGTCTTAACTTAGAAATTTTGTGGTGTAATAATATACTTTAATGTTATAAAGGAGTAACTTCTGAAGCGATTTTTTATTCCTGATACAACCAGAGTATATATATATATATATTCTTATGGTATCAATTATCAAATGACTATTAAATCTAAAGTTATAGTGTAAATGGTAATAAATATATGTAACATTAAAAAGGGTAACTAATAAAATAAAATATATTATTTAAGTAAAAATTCCTTATATGTACTGAAGCCCATCAATATGCCTACATTTTCCAATCTTGAAGAAGGAGGAACCTCCAAAAAATGTTTTTTTAAAAAGAAGATAACTATGATTATTATCATGATTTAACTATCTTGAAGTATATCTATGATTACTTCTTCAATTATGTGGTAATTCCATATGCATATTCAGAGCATTTAATCCGTTACACCGAGTCTTCAATTCACCACTTAGAGAGCCATTTCTTAAATGTTTTGAAAATGACAAGATATAACTCTGTTATAATCTATACTATTTATTATGAAATTTTTTACTTGTCTATGGGTTAGTGGGGTTAGTTTATCATACTATTATCAAGTTAAAAAAGTGATACATAAAACTCATGACAAATTGAGAAACTAGAGTTATCGGTCCATTCATAATTTTTTAGGTCCAAGTCTTCATAGAAACATTTTGGATTGCTTATTCTTTTACTTAAAATTTCCGGTTCAGATGAAAATTTATAGTGGGATTAGAGATCGTGAAAGGTTTTTTTTATTTGATATGAAAATGTTTTCTTTTTTCTTGTTTGATATCTTGTGTTAAACTATAGAATCAAATATGTCAATTATTCGTCTATTCTTTCAAGGAAGGAAAGGAATAACGATGCAACGATATAATTTCACAAAATCAGTAAATACCAAAACCCAATATTATTGTGGAATCATAGAAATGAAGAATAACATCATTCCCCTAAATAAATAAGAAAATTAGTGAAATCAAGAGAAGACCATCATTTTTCTCGAATGAGGGAATTAGTAGCTATGTGTAAATTTAGAAAAGATACATTATCCATATATATATGGAGAAGTATCACTTAAATTCTATACTAGAAAACAATATACAATCGTGCTTAAATTTGTGACCCACCGAGGAACAACACCAATGCGGAAGATCGTTCTATTCAAAACAAAAACTCTACAAAAATTTTCATCTTGTAAACAAAAATTGTCACAAAATTCAATATATTTTCTAATTAAAGAAATTACACAATGATAAGTCTTCAATGTTAAAACCCGAGCGTACACCCTGGACGTGGTCGACACTCGAGAACCATTGTTGGTCCCCTAGAGAACCCTCATTCTAGCTTACTACAAGTGGAAGATTAACATAAGCATATAAAGCTTAAAATATATTAAAATTTATGAAGAATTTAAATACAAGATCTAACTCAAAAGAAAATTCTGAATAAAAATTCATTATTCAACTCGCCATAAAATAGGTTTATTAACTCTTTAAAACATGTAATAAAATAAATGAACAAACTTTGAAACTCTACAGTCTATCTATGAAGCCTCTAAATGACAAAGATGATGTCGGGATAATTTCCATGACCTCCTAACAACTAATATAACTAAAAGTAAAAGTGGAATCCTTCGGAAGAAAGGAGGCTCACCATAGTTAACTCAAACTCAATGTGGTATCACAGAAACTCTCGTTGATGACCCTGAATATTGTATCTACATCATGAAAGTATGCAGGCCTAATAACTCAGTACGTGAAATTTACGAGCATGTAAGGGGAATTCTAAAGCATAAATATAAGCTTGAACTTGATAAAAAGGAAACATACTTACCTCTTCTCAACTCACTCAACTCAAGTCAACTCAAAGAAACATGGTTCAACTCACATAAAGGAATACTCAAACAAACTCTAACATACAGAACTCATAAGTACACATGGATAAGATACTCAACTCAGCAATAGGGTTCTCAACTCAGTGAAACCCAACAATCAGGTACTCAACACAATGAAACACATATCAACTCAAGATACTCAACTCAAGCATACTTAACTCAAGCGTACTCAACTTGAAATACTCAGCTCATGATACTCAAGGATAAATCACTAGTAAAAGATGTAATATATGTGGAAATCTGTAAAACAATAGATACAAATGCAATGTATTGAAAAATACAATAATACTTAGTGTGTAGATAAAAATACAATATAACTTTATGGAAGTTTCTCTAACTGACAACCACCACTATGAATTTAAATGATGATACAAAGTCTAGCCCATACTGCCGCAACTGTCCTATACTTTGCCGTCATATATAACGGCTTAATTAAGTGGATCCTCTAGTTTATGCCAAAAAGCACTAAGGAATCATCTAAAAAGTATGATTCTTTCTACCATGATGACTACATGGTTTATGGAGACTTGAGTTATTATGCATTCACGTTTTCATATCGGTTCTCAATACTACTCCCAAAATATGCTCATTTTATATATTTTAAAAATACAAATCTTTATCTGGTTTGAGATAATTGCTCAAACTCTTTCTCGAAAACATATCAAAATAATATGTTAATATGATCATTGATGACACAGACAATCATACTACATAAACATTAATGGTATATCTAGATACCATACAACTTAACTGTCATGACCGAGGAGCACCCCCTAGACATAACCGGCGTCCTTGTCCTCGAAGAAGACTTAGATTGACCCTTAGAATACATCATGACATATCGTAGGTAGAGAAAATCCAAAAAAAAATTGAAACTTTTACATAGTGAACTATACTTAGACTTCTCATTTATCATATATGGAGTTTACATAGACTCCTCGCGTATGAAGTGTACATAGACTTCTTATTTTTGAAATATAGATAATTTATATGAAGTTGTCTAATAATATTATCTCAGATATAAACCATCTAATATATAATTACAAAGTTGGGCATAGCCTTTACACTAGTACAATATGCCACATATAGGCTTACAAAAATAGTCTCAAAAGATAAAGGAAAGAACAAGTGTCTTTAGACATAAGCAATACTCATAAAGCTAGAAAATGGAATCGTCCTTGGACTTGAGGACTCACCAATCAACTTGGGGAAAATATCCTAGTCTTTCTTGAAATGGCCTTCTATTATTCAACGGACCGAACCTACATATTTGTTGAAATATAAAGAATATGGGTTAGTACAAACCACATGCACTAAGTATGGATATATGCAAGTCACACATTTGAAATCATGCACAAGGGGGCATTTTCTTTAAAACATGCTAAGTCACTTTGAATGCCTTTATGTACACACAAGAGCATATACAAGTCAATAACCATAATAACATTTAAGACATATTCATATCTAACAGAAGACCAACTTCATCATAAGGGTATATCAACATTTTATATCTTTGAGTTCATAACATCAAAACATAAAAGACCCTTACTCAGAAACCCATACCAAGCCTACAAGTGCAATGCTCATGTGAATCCCCATAATCCCACCCCATAATCCCACATAATCAAGTAACTAGAAAATAGACCATAAGTAATGCTTATACTTCATATAACATCATATCATTTATAATCATCATTATGCATAGCAATTTAGACCAATACCATGTTCATCAATGAAACCAAAATCATATAGGATCATCAACATGTAACGTCAACATATACATTTCATTCATATCATAAGTGCATAAGAACAATCTCCTAGGACTCCCTACAAGGTCAACATATGCAATGCATAGGTAAAGTCCCATACCCTTACCTATACTAAGTAGAACCCCTTAAGTCACCCTAGTTAGTGTCCATCTTTATTACTTTCATTCATTCATTTTACTTTCGGGAATAATCCCCTTAACCGACAATAGACCATGTGAGCTAAACATGGAATCCGGTTTCATGAAACCCCACATCGAAAGAAGGTGCTCTACTTGCGAAGGTAGAACCAAAACATGAACATATCATTTTAGGTGGATCCACTAGCTATTTTCCTACGGGGACAACATAGTTAAGGAACTAGGAAATATGTATTGCAAACCCTCTTTATGTACATTTGCATTGTAGTCTCCATGTCATGATAACCATTGTGAACCTACCTTCCCACATTGGGAGGGGACACCTCTCATATCTAGTTCGCTCAGTGCTAAGCTAAAGTCCCTTTTTGAAATGTCTTTAATCCTTTCTTAATCATCATATCTCAATATACGATATAGGAGACTAACCCCTTGTATAATAATGTCATTAGCTCATTAGGTATAGGATGAGAAATTTCTTTCATCACAAACCATCATTAATAAGATGATCACATCATAGTCATATCATAATAAGGCATATAATAGAATCACATTCAACCTTCCATGATCATACCCTATAGAGATCTCACATTCACATATTCATAAAATTCCATCATATCATCATCTTCTTATTCTTTCACATATGATACTTCAATTGAACATCATAATCAAGAATAACCATCATTATTGAAGTAGAGAACTCATAATCATAAAAGGTCTTAGCAATAGCTTCTAAAACATCCTTCAAGATCATACCCTCAATTCAACAATATTCATCCATCAATTCACTCTTTATCGTCATACAATAGTGAATAAACAATAACATATTCAATTCCAACATCCCTAATTATCTACAAGTCCAGTTCATAGCAGGGTTAGGGAAAAAGGGTCATTCATGGGATCTTCAAGAACTAGATAAAAGCCCAATCAAAACATGATACAAGTAAGTTCATGAAGGAATAATATCATTAACACCAACATATCAACTCATAAACTCATATCTTCAAGCAATTTATAAAAGAAGATCTAAGATCTAGAGAATTTAGGTAAGAACATTGATCCAATTAAATATCAACCGAGTAACAACAATTAACCATTATTATACTCATAAAAAATCCTAAGTAATCATAATTCGTCACAACTATTCAACAATTTCAAGCTTAGAAAGAAACCCATGTGTAGAGAAAAACCCTTGATTTTTAGGAAATTTAGAAATAAACTTTGAATGGAACTTTTTGGGAAAGGAATCCAAAGAGTGAAGAATCCATACCTTAACGAAGACTTAATTTATGAATTTAAGTAGAAAAGTTGAGAACTTGGTCTTATTCTCCAAGCTTTCAATGCTCTTCAATGGAGCTTGAGTAGAGAGAGAAATTTAAGAGAAGTGAGATGATTTGGGTGGGGAAAATGACTTAAAACTAACCCAAAATCAATATATAGTAGTCCCATAAATTACCCAAAATACCCCTCACTTAATTGAGTCTTTTTGTGAAGTCAAATTGACTTAAAAATGACGTAATCGAATCTGGGAAGAGGCTGCGCATCGCGGGGGAACTTCCAAATCTTTTTTCTTGAATCCTACTTGAGGCAATGAGCCTCGTGAAGGCCACGTGCCGCGAGTCACTTTTTGCCTACCAACTTCTGGCCGCTCGATGCGTGACAACCCTCATATTTGGCTGTACGCATGCTGCTTTGGCAGCCTGCTTGCCAATGTTCTGGTCATCCTCAAGGACACTTCGGGTGGTCCTTGGGGAGTCGTAACTAGACGTTTTGAACCTATAAATATTATTTGACCTATTTAAAGTCTTTTTACAAGTTTTATACTTCATATGACACTCCCTAACCTTCACAAAACATAAGGACGTCTACTAGTCCAATTTCTCTTGTTTCCAGATGTCAGCGTCTTCCTTTGACATTTATTTTCTAATACATCTAAAACAATTTATTTTATTAGTATCGGTCTGGAAACATCAATTTAATCATTATTTAGTAGGTGAGGCTCTATTCTAGTTCATATGACTTCCGGGGTATTACATTATCCCCCAACCTTGGGAATATTCGTCCTCGAATGACACCTTAACCTTTCTATTGAGAAGAAAAGAGACTCAATACTCGCAGCCTAACCAAAAACAACAACAACAACAACATAATCATTATTAGTCACAACTCATAGGAGTACTCAACTCCATTCAACACATAAAAATGACATTACACATAGCAAATCAATTCACAATTCACAATATATAAGAGCTCAACATTTCATATCACATAATGAGGGAGTACCTTCTCCATATCAACATGAGCTCAACATGAATATCAAGAGTTACCATCCAATTAAAATTCTCATTACCATTCTCATGAAGATAACTATATACATAACATATTAGTGCAAGTTAAACAAGAGAGCATTTTTCATAGGAATCCTTTTAGCATGAACCTTTACAAAGATATGCACATACTAAGAAAAATAAGTCAAATTCACATTATTCATAATTTTTATTGCAAGAGGAACTTAACCTCAACCTTGGCTAAAATTTAGAGGATAAACATCATGATAGCGGGACTTCATGTCGGCCTCGGCCTCCCACGTTGTTCCCTCAACTAGGTCATTTATCCATAAGACTTTTACGAAGACCACTCTTTTATAATTAAAATCCTTGAATTGACAATCTAGGATTCTACCAAAACCACTTCATAAGAAAGGTTCTCATACACTCCTAATATTTCAATCGGGAGAATAGACACCGAATTGCCTATACATTTCTTAAGTTTGGAGAAATGAAATACGGAATGAACCGGAGATAATTCAGTTGATAACTTCAACTCATAAGAAACCTTACCAACCTATTTCACTATCTCATAAGGACCTACATACAGGGGAATAAGCTTCCCCTTTTACCAAATATCATCACCCTTTTCATGGGTGAAATCTTCAAGTAGACTCTATCACCTACTTCAAATTCGAGGTCTCTTCTTCTATTGTCGGCATGTGATATTTGCCGACTATAGGATGCTTTCAACCTATCCTTTATCATTCAAACCTTCTCAAGGGCTTCATTGATCATCTCGGGACAAAGGAGTGAAGACTCACCTACCTCAAACCACCCAATCTAAGACCTACATCTTCTGCAATAGAGTGCTTCAAATGGTGCCATGGAAATACTCGATGGTAGCTATTATTGTAGGAGATCTATTCCAATGGTAGGTGATCATCCCAATTACCCTTGAATTCTATAAGACAAACTCTCAACATATTTTATAGGGTTTAGATGGTACGCTCCGCTTGACCATCCAAGCAGTGCTATGTTTCATTTGAGTACCTAGTCCCTTTTGAAAAGACCTCAAAAATTGAGAAGTGAATCTGGCACCTTTATCCGAGATGATGGACAAAGGGATACCATGCATACTCAAAATCTCATTAAGGTACAACCTTGCATACTCCTCCGCAAAATAAGTAGATTTGATGGGGATAAAGTGGGCAAATTTCATCAAACTATCAACAATCACCCATATCGAGTCATTTTTCCTCCGGGTTCGAGGCAAAACCACTACAACATCCATATTGATATCTTACCACTTATAAGTAGAAACATCCATCACTTTATGTTCGACTTTAACTTGTTGAAAATTAGGACATTTAGCCACAAAGTCCACTATGTCCCTTTTAAAACTATCCCACCAATAGACCTCTTGAAGATCACGATACATTTTGGTGGCACCCGGATGAATGGAATATCAGGAACAATGAGCTTCTTCCAAAATTTGACCCCTTAGACCATCAACATCTGGTACACAAAATCTACCTCGGTACCTAAGTACCCTACCACCCTTGGGAGAATGCCTCATTGAATTTATAAGAACCAATTCTTTCAATTCCATCAATAAAGGTTCAGGGTGCTTAGAATTCACCTCCACCACTAAATATGATTCGGAGTTATGATGAACCATAGACCCTCCTTTTGGAGAATCTTCCAACCGAACACCCAATCGAGCCAATCTATGCACCTCCTCCACTAACTCTTTCTTATCATTGGGAACATAAGCTACACTACTGTAACACTCCAAAAGTCCAAGACCTTAGCTAGAGCCTCACATGTTGATCTAATATTATTAACACTATTATAAGTCCTAAAATAATTTTAATAAACCATTTAGGAAGTTTTGGAGCCAAGACATCAAGAAACGTCCATGACGTTCGTAAGCTAATCAAATTTAACTAGTGAAACGTCCTTAGGTTTCGAGTAGGTTTAGAGGTGTTGTATGAGGTATAAAACTTGTAAAATGACTTTGGATAGGTAAAACCATATATGTAGAGTAAAAATGTCAAGGTACGCCCCCCAAGGATTGCCCTAGGGGTCTACGAAGGGACCCCAAACTTGGCTTGGCAAGCTGCCAAAGCACCAGCAAAAATACACATAGTAGAAATAAGTCCGTGTCGCAGAGTTGGGTGATTTGACTAAAACTCAAGTTTGCATCGTGTGCTGGTCACGTACTGCACAATCTCAAAAATTAATTTTGAAAATCAAGTGGTAGCACCTCCGCTCGCGAATTTCTTCCCCGAAGAAAATATGAAAATTGGAATTCAAGTTTAAATTCATTAAAGGGTCAACTTAAGTGAATGGTCTTTTTGGTATTTTGTGGGAGACCTATATATTGATTTTAGATCAGTTCCCCACAAATTTGACTCACCCAAATCAAAACCCAAAAGCTCTCACCTCTCGCTACTTTCTCTTTCTATTCAACCTCCATTGAAGGAAGAACAAAGCTTGACGAAGAAGATCAATTCCTAAAGGATTTCACTCAATTTTTGTGGATTAATATTCATTATGGTATGAGTTATTCACTCTTTTGAATCCTTTACCCAAGAGGTCCTCTCAAAGTTGATTTCTAAAAGACCCAATTCCAAGGGTTTTTCTATTCTAATCGGTTTTGTTCTAGACTTCAAATTGATGGTTGATTATGATTAGTTGTGATTGAATATGACTAATTAAGTGTATATTTTTGGGTAATTGAGGTTAGTTGATGGAATTTCATGTAGATCATGTCCTTTTCCCATATTCCGAAATAATGGATCTTGCTTATGAATTGATGAATGTATTGACTGTTAGACTTGTTTTATCTATTATAATTCATTCATGGACTACCTAGGGTAAGGTATTGTTGGGATTGGATATATTTCTTGAAGAATTCATTATGAACCCTATTCCCCTTAACTTGAAGAATTCATTATGAACCCTATTCCCCTTAACCCTAGATTATGAATTGATGTTATTTGGGATAGTGGTGATGTAATTGACTTCATTATTGTATTAAATACTATTGTGTGATGATATTACACCCATTATTGGGTTGAATTGGATGGTTGATGGTAAGAACATGGATAATGGCTCGTGGAGGATATTGGGGTAATTCTTGTGATCTCAATCCTTTACTTCAATTATGATTACTTGTGTTCAGTGATGAAGTAAAGTTGAAGTATACCTTATGATGAGATTATTAGGGTTGGTATGATGTTTAATTGTAATGCATTAATTTATGGCTTGTGAGTTTTTGGCTAATATGTAATGATATAAGGATGGTTATGACTTACCTGTGCGCCTTATCATAATGTGACTATGTAAATTTGTTAACCTAAAATGTGTGAATTGTAATAAAAGGACAAAACTCATGCAATTCCTATTGAGCTATGATGATGACTATATAAGGGGTAGACCCTACCACCTACACTAAGCTTTGATTATTGATAAAGGCTTAAAGACATTTCAAAAGGGACTCTAGCTTAGCACCGAGTGATCTTGAATATGAGGGGTGGCGCCTTCCCAAGGAGGGAAGGTAAGGTTCACTATAGTCCTCACGGGGTGGATAGCCTCATAGTACAAAAAGGGCATAGAGTGAAATTTCCATAACAGCCCCCAAGCTCCATAAATTATGTTGCCACAATAGGAATACTAGCTTGTTGATCCACCTAGATGCTCTTCATGTTTGGTACTACTTTTGCCGGTAGACCACCTTCCATAGGTGTAAGGTTTTACAACACCGGATTTCACACTTAGATCTTGTGATCTATTTCATTCAAGTCAACTGTTCCTGAAAGTAAAATGAAGTAATGAAGTAAGCACTAATTAGGGTGACTTAAGAGGTTTGACTTATCCTAGGTAGGGGTATGGGACTCTACTATGCTTGCACTAGTTTGCCTTGAGGCAAGCCTTATGAGGTTGTTCTTATGATCTTATAAAATGACTATTATGTATATGTTGACTTTACATGTTATTGATTCTATATGAAGTTAGTTACACTTAAGAACATGTTGTTGGTCTATTTTGCTAAAGTATGAGGAGTCTTACTCTTGATGATATGTTACGTGAAGTTAGGCATTGCTTATGGTTACTTGATTGATTAGGGTTATGGGGCTTTACTTGGTCATTGTACTTGTAGGATAAATGATGGGTTATGGTTAAGAGTACTCCCCGGATGTGACAAACATGGTATCAGAGCATGAGTATAATATATTAGGATTGATTTCTCATTAAATCACGTCTTTTTAGGTTTTTTTAAAATAATTATGAAGCTTTCCACACTTATGAGTGAGAAGGTATATGATGCTTAGGAAGTTCTCGTTTTCTTGAAATGAAATATCATGCCTCTAGAGTCTACTTTATTAGTGCTTTCATCTAAACCTTGTATTGTGGCTATATGTATGAATACTCAAAGGGAAGCCGCACGAAGACTTGATGAAGAGACTGCTAATGCAGGAGTTCCTCTCTGTGGCAATCAAAATCCTCCTCTTAAAGAAGTTGCTAATGATGATCAAGCTTCGGCCAATCCTCCGGCCTTGTCAGATGCGGACATAAGTGAAGCCTTTCTCCAAATGTCCTAAGCCATTACTACTAAAGGACAAGCCATCACTACTCAAGCTTAAGCCATGACGACCCAAGCTCATCCGTATGCGGTACCCCGAGGAAACTAATATGTTAGCACCATGGTCTCCCATTTGAGGGATTTCTCAAGAGGAATCCCCTTACTCTTTATGGTCCTAAGTGAAGAAAGACCCCCAAGAGTTCATTGATGAAGTCTAAAAAATCCTCTATGCTATGGGGTATACTACGAGTGAGAAGGTTGATTTAGCCACTTACCAACTCAAATATATGGCCCAAACTTGGTACATCCAATGGAGAGACAATAGACCTTTCGGGGTGGTCTGGTAAAATGGGATATTTTCAAAAAGGCTTTTCTTAATAGGTTCTTTCCAAGAGACAAGAGGGAAGCTAAGGTGGAAGAATTCATCAACCTTCTTCAAGGAGGTATAAGTGTACTTGACTACTATTTGAAATTTACTATGTTGTCAAAGTATGCTCCTTCTTTGGTTTCCGACCCTAGGGATGAGATGAGTCTCTTTGTGACGGGAGTATCTGATAACTTGAAAGAAGAATGTCCTTTGTCTATGCTACATGATAATATGAATATTTTTCGTCTCATGGTTCATGCTCAACAAATGGAGGAGACAAGATTTAAGAGGAAGACTAGAGATTCCAATCAAAGTAATTTGATGGTGGTTCTTCAAAGGGTAAGCTTGATATCCAAGACAATCCTAGGTTTAAAAAGAGGTTTTCTAATTAGGTTTCTTCAAAGTTCCCTAAGGCTCGTGATGATAGGGTGTCTAACCCTAAGACTCAAAAGGGAAGGGGTACTCGAACAAGAAGCAGCTTGTGGAAAGTGGGGCAAGAAGCATTATGGTGATTGCCTCATTGGGTTGGACAAGTGCTTTAGTTGTGGCAAGAGTGGCCATAGGGTGAGGGATTTCCCAAATTTGAAGGGTCAAGACAGGGGTAGTGGTCAATCTCAAGCAAGTGGTTCTAGTGTTGATGCATATCCTGTACTTGATCCCGGTGCTACTTTGTAATTTCTACCCCTTTAGTAGCTAAAAAGTTTTAAATTTTGCCCGATATCTTGAATGAACTTTTTATGGTGTCTACCCTGATGGGTGAGTCGGTTGTTGCAGCGAGAGTATATAGACATTGTCCTATAATGTTGTCCAATAGAGTTACTTATGTTGAACTACTAGAACTTGATATGGTTTATTTTGATGTCATTTTGGGTATGGATTGGTTGCATGCTTTCTTTGCTTCCATAGTTTGTAAAACAAGGGTGGTGAAGTTTAACTTTCCTTAGAGTGGAAGGAAAGAAATTCTATTACTAAATGTCGTATCATTTCGTGTTTAAAAGATTGTAACATGATCTTTGAAGGGTGTATTGTAAGAGTCAAAGTTTTAGACTCCAAAATTCCTCCCATTGAGTCGGTCCCTGTAGTAAGGGAATTTTCGGAAGTCGTTCCTAATGATCTTCTCGAGATTCCTCCTGAACGAAAAATTGATGTTGGTATCTACTAATTACCGAATACAAATCCCAATCGAATTTCTCCTTTTAGGATGTCCCAACCGAATCGAAAGAGTTGAAGGCTCAACTCAAAGATTTACTAGACAAAGGTTTCATTCGGCCTTGTATTTCTCCATGGGTTTCTCCGGTATTTTTTGTGAAGAAGAAGGATGGGTCCCTTAGGATGTGTATCCATTATCGTCAACTAAACAAAGTCACAATCAAGAACAAGTATCCTTTCCGTCAAATTGATAATTTATTTGATCAACTCTACGGTGCGAGTTACTTTTAAAAGATCGACTTGAGATCGGGATATCACAAACTTAGGGTGAGAGGAGAAGATATTCCCAAGAAGGCTTTTCCAGATAGATATGATCATTATGAGTTCCTGTTCATGTCTTTTGGATTTACTTATGTCTCGATGGCGTTTATGGATCTCATGAATAGGGTGTTCCGAAACTATCTTCATTAATTCGTGATTGTCTTTATTGATGATATATTAGTGCATTTAAAGAATGAGAGTGATAATATGGGGAATTTGAGGGTTGTTTTGGAAGTTCTTAAGGAACATCAACTCTTTGCCAAATGTAGCAAGTGTGAATTTTTCTTGAGTTTGGTGGAGTTTATTGGTTATATCATGTCTAGTGAGGGTGTAGAGGTTGATCCAAGAAAAACCGAAGAGGTGAAAAATTGTCCAACACCTTTGGCTCCTACAGGTATTAGGAGTTTCTTAGGCCTAGACGGATATTATAGAAGGTTTGTCGACGGGTTTGTATCCACTTCTTCCCCTTTGATAACCTTGACTCAAAATAATGTGAAATTTGAGTGGTCAGAAGCATGTGAGAGAAGCTTCCAAGTGTTGAAGGATAGGCTTACCTCTGATCCAGTGTTGACTTTACTGGAGGGTATTAAGGGCTTCGTGGTTTATTGTGATTCATCTCGAGTTGGGTTGGGGTGTGTTCTTATGCAATATGGAAAAGTTATATCCTATGTTTCTAGGAAACTCAAGATTAATGAGAAGAATTATCTGACTCATGAACTTGAGTTAGCGGCTGTGGTATTTTCCTTGAAAATATGGAGGCATTATCTCTATTGGGTTTATGTAGATGTGTATATGGAACATAATAGTCTTCAATACGTACTCACTTAAAAAGAGTTGAATCTCTGGCAAAGGAGATAGTTAAAGTTTTTGAAGGACTACGACATGAGTGTTCTCTATTACCCCAACAAGTCTAATATGGTAGCGGATGCTCTCTAAGTTGTTCGTCCATGGGAGTGTATCTCATGCGAAAGAAGCCAACAGAAACCTAGTGAGGGATGTCATAGGTTGGATTGTTTAGTGGTTTGAATTAAAGATTTTCTTAATGGTGGTGTTGTGGTACATCATAACTTCGAGTCATCTTTGGTGGTTGAGGCGAAGTCTAAGAAACACCCTGATCAACCATTGATAGAGTTGAAGGAGTTGGTGCTTGGTAAGCTTAATGAGTCATTCTCCTTAGGAGGGATAGTGTCTTGAGGTATCAAGGAAGGTTGTGTGTACCCAAAGTCGATGATTTGAGAAATTAGTTTCTTGAGAAAGCTCATAGAGCCCGTTACTCTATTCATCGGGGTTTTACTAAGATGTTTCATGATCTTAGAGAAGTGTTTTGGTGGGAGGGATTAAAAAAGGACATTGCAGAATTTGTTGCAAAGTGTCCAAATGTCAAACAAGTGAAAGTCAAGCAACAAAAGTCGGGTGGTTTACTACAACAAATTCATGTTTCTACTTGGAAGTGGGAATATGTTAACATGGATTTCGTTGTTGGGTTGCCTCGTACTAGAAGGCAATATGATTCTATATGAGTAGGCGTGGATAGATTTACAAAGTCCGCTCATTTTATTTCTATTAAATCCACTTACTCGGTGGAAGATTATGCAAGAATCTATTTTGACAAGATAGTGAGTCTTCATGGGGTTCCTTTGTCCATCATATCGGATAGAGGTGCTCAATTCACATCTAGGTTTTGGAGGTCATTTCAAAGTGGTTTTGGTACTCAAGTGAAGTTAAGCACCGCTTTCCATCCTCAAACGGATGTTCAAGCGAAACATACTATTCAAGCACTTAAAGATATGCTTATATGTTGTGTCACTGACTTCAAGGGAAATTGGTATGGGAACTTGCCTTTTGGGGGAGTTCTCATATACTAATAGTTTTCATTCATCCATATCTATGGCTCCTTTTGAAGCCTTGTATGGAAAAAAGGTGTAGATCTCTTAATGGGTGGTTTGAGGTAGACGAGTCTTCGCTTCTTGGTCCCAAATTGATCTATAAGACCTTAGAGAAAGTTCATATGATAAAGAACCGCTTGCAACCAATCTATAGTCTGTAAAAATCTTATGTCGATCATAGGAGAAGAGATCTTGAATTTGAAGAAGGTGATAAGGTATATTTGATAATTTCACCCATGAAGAGGGTGGTTATATTTGGAAATAAGGGGAAGTTAAATCCTCGTTATGTGGGTCCTTATGGAATTTTACAAATGGTTGGCAAGGTTGTATATGAGTTGAAACTCCGTAGTGAACCATCTTCGGTTCATCCGGTTTCCCATGTATCCATGCTTAAGAAGTACAATGGTAACCCAATCCATTCTTCCTATCGAAGATCTTGATGTGAAGGAGAACCTCTCCTATAAAGAGGTTCTGGTGGAAATCCTTGATCGTCAAGTGAAAAGGATGAGAAATAAAGAGGTGGCCTCCGTAAAAGTGTTATGGAGAAACCACCTAGCTGATGGAGCAACATAGGAGGACGAGGCCGACATGAAGTCCCGTTATCCTCATCTATTTCCTATTTAAGGTTAGTCGTTCTTACTAATAATGAAAATAATCTGTAAATTTGAAGTCCTTGATTTTGGTGATGTTTTGCAAAAATATGCAAGTTACAGTAATTACAGTAAATAATATGCCTAAAATGATTTTTATTCAAAAAGGTGCTCTTTTGCTTGATTTGAACTTATATGGTGTATTTTGGTAATTTATGCCTTCATGAGTTGTATTGAGCATGTTGAGATGTGGTGAAGGAAGCCTTGGCATAAGTATCTATATGTGTCATGTTGAGCTCAGGATGATTTTGAGAAGGTAGTTCCTTATATAATGTATGTTGAGCTCCTACATATTGAAAATGATGTTTTGAGTTGCATCGTGTAAATGTCATGTTGTTATGTTGATTTGAGTTGTAACTCATGTGTTGATATGTTGATGTTGGTTGGGCTGCTAGTCTTGAGTCTATCCCTTCCTTCCAAAAGATTTTAGTGTCACTCGGGGATGAATGTTCCTAAGGGGGATAATGTAACACTTCCAAAGTCCAAGACCTTTTCTAGAGCCTCAATTGTTTATCTAAGACCAGTAACACTGTTATAAGGCCTAAAATACTGTGAATAAACCATTTAGGAGGTTTTGGAGTCAAGTCATCAAGAAACGTCCATGACATCCGGAAGTTAGTCAAATTTAACTAGTGAAACGTCCTTAGGTTTCGAGTAGGTTTATAGGTGTTGTATGAGGTCTAGAACTTGTAAAAATGAATTTTTATAGGTAAAACCATATATGTATGGTAAAAAGATTCCATGTCCGACCCCCCAAGGGTCGCCCTAGGGGTCCACGAAGGGACCCCAAACTTTGCTTGGCAAGCTGCCAAAACAGCAACCAAAATACACATAGCAGAATGAAGTCTGTGTTGTGGACTTGGGTGGCCTTTGGTCAAAACACATTTCTTCATCGCGGTCAGGTCGTGGACTCCACTAATTTGAAAATTTATTTAGAAAATCATGTGGGAGCAGCTCCGTGTCGCGACTTGTTCCCTGACGAAAATCAGAAAATTGGAATTCAAGTTTGAGTTCATTAAAGGGTCAACTTAAGTGAGGGGTATTTTTGATATTTCATGGGAGGCCAGTACATTGATTTTTATGAGTTTCACACACATTTGACTCACCCAAATCAAAATCCAAAAGCTCTCACCTCTATCTACTTTCTCTCTCTATTCAACCTCCATTGAAGGAAGAATAAAACATGACGAAGAATATCAATTGCTCTATGATTCCAGTCAATTTTTGTGGATTAATCTTCATTAAGGTATGGATTATTCACTCTTTTTATTCCTTTCCCAAGTGGTCCTCTTAAAGTTGATTTCTAAAACACCCGACCAATTCCAAGACTTTTTCTATTCTAATGGTTTTTCTTCTAAACTTCAAATTGATGGTTGCTTATGATTAATTGTGATTGCCTATGACTAATTAAGTGTAGATTATTTAATAACTAAGGTTAATTTATGGAATTCCAAGTATTTCATGTCCTTTCCCCAAATTTCCCAAATCTTGAATCTTGCTTATGAATTGATGGGACTTGATGGATGTATTAATTTTTAGACTTGTTTTATCTATTCTAATTAATTCATGGACTGCCTAGGGTAAGGTATTGCTGGGATTGGATCTATTTCTTGAATAATTCATGATGAACCCTATTCTCCTTAACACTAGATTATGAATTGAAGTTAATTAGAATAGTGGTGATGCAATTGACTTCATTATTGTATCAGTTAGTTAATTAATATTGTGTGATGATATTACACCCATTATTGGGTTGAATTGGATGGTCGATGGTAAAACCTTGGATGATGGCTTGTGAAGGAGATTGGGGTAAGTCTTGTGATCTCAATCCTTTTCTTCAATTATGATTATTTGTGTTTAGTGACAAAGTTATGTTGAAGTATACATTATGATGAGATTGATTAGGGTTGGTATGATGTTGAATTGAAATGTATTGATTTACGGCACGTCAATTATTGGCTATGATGTAATGATATAAGGATGGTGATGACTTACCTATGTGCCTTAACATAATGTGATTATGTATATGTGCTAACCTCACATTTGTGAATTGTAATGCAAGGACAATACTAATGCAATTCCTATTGAGCTATGATAATGACTATATAAGGGGTAGACCAGATGACCTAAACTAATCTATTATGATTAATAAAGGCTCAAAGACATTTCTAAAGGTACTCTAGCTTAGCACTTAGTGAACTTGAAGATGAGAGGTCGAGCCTTCCCAAGGAGGGAAGGTAGGGTTCACCATAGTCCTCACAGGGTGGATAGCCTCATATTCCAAAAATTGCATAGAGTGATATTTCCATTACAGACCCCAAGTTAAACAATGTTTCCACTATATATGAATACTAGCGAGTGGATCCACCTTGATGCTATGTTCATGTTTGGTACTACTTTGACCAGTAGACCACCTTTCATGGGTGTAAGGTTTTACAACACTAGATTCCACACTTAGCTCTTGTGGTCTATGTTGATTAAGGCAAGTGTTTCCAAAATTAAAATGAAGTAATAAAGTAAACACTAACTAGGGTGATTTAAGAGGTTTGACTTAGCCTAGGCAGGGGTATGGGACATTACCTATGCCTTGCACTTGTTTGCCTTGAGGGAAGCCTTACGAGGTTGTTCTTATGTTCTTATGATCTTATAAAATGACTATTATGTATATGGTGACTTTACATGTTATTGTTTCTATATGATGTTAGTTTCACTTATGAACATGTTATTGGTCTATATTGCTAAAGTATGAGGAGGATTACTCTTGATTCTATGTTATGTGAAGTTAGGCATTGCTTATAGTCCTTTGTTTGGTTTACCCGATTGAGTAGGGTTATGGGGATTTACTTGGTCATTGCACTTGTAGGCTAAATTATGGATTATAGTTAAGTGTCTTGATTATATTATGATGTTATAAACTCTTATATATGTTGACTGGACTATACTTGATGATGTTGGTCTTGTGTTGTATATGTTCTTTACTTAAGAGTTATGTGTTCATTGGATTATATGGGGTTTTGGATGTGCATAAGGCTTTTCAATTTAAATTAGCATGTTTTGAACAAATGTCCTTTTTTAGCATGATTTCAATTGTTTTATGTACACATACTCATACTTAGTACAACTGTCTATTAACCCATGTTTTATGTTTACTACAAAATGTAGGGTCTGGACGTTGAGCTTATAGAAGGACTTTGTAGACTACTTGGATATTCCCCAAGTGTTCGGTAGGTCCTCACCTTCCTAGGACACACTATCTTACTATTAGATATTGTTTAGTTTTAAAGACAATTTAGTTCATTCTCTTTCTTTGATGACTTTGTATATGTCTATATGAGGCCTATATTTTAATGAAGTATGGGTTGAACCTAAAATATTGTATTCCACTTAGATGGTTTAATATGAGACGTATCTTAGACATTCTTATGAATCTATATTTCTATACTATGTATGTGAAATAAAAGTAGAAGTCTATGTAGTGTTTCCTATGCGAGGAGTCTAAGTAAACTCCCTAAATATATATCATGTGTAAGAGAGAGGTCTAAGTAAACTTCAATGTAGAAGTAAATAAAAAGTTTTAATTTCCCGCAATTTTAACCTACGAAATGTAATGAAGAATGAGTAAACACATATTGAACGCTCTTGTGGTCGGTGAATACATCCACTTGTAGGCCATACAAATAATGCCTCCATATTTTCAAGGCAAACACCACACCCGCTAATTCAAGGTCATGAGTTGGATAATTCTTCTCATGCACCTTGATTTTTCTAGAGGTAGATGCTATCACCTTACCATGTTGCATGAGGAAACAACCCAAACCTTCTTGAGAAGCGCCACAATACACTACAAACCCTTGGGTACCCTTCGGTAAGGTCAACACCAGAGCGAAGGTGAGCTTATATTTCAAATCTTGGAAGCCTCTTTCACAAGCTTCCGACCACTCAAACTTAGAATTCGTTTGGGTTAAGGTTGTCAAAGGAGAAACAATGGATGCAAACCCATCAAAAAATCTCCTACAATACCTGTCTAAACCCAAGAAACTTCGAATATCAGTTGGAGTCAAAGGTCTAGGCTAATTCTTAACAGACTCATTTTTCATCGGATCGACCTCAATATCCTCACACGAAATAATTGACCTAGAAAAGCAACCGATCTCAACCAAAATTCACACTTACTATATTTAGCAAAGAGTTGATGTTCCTTGAGGACTTGAAATGCCACTCTCAAATGTCCCATATGCTCATCCACACTCATAGAATATACCAATATATCATCAATGAAGACAATTACAAAAGAGCCAAGGTAATTCCGGAATACTCTATTCATAAGGTCCATAAAAGCCATCGGAAAGTTGTTTTTGGTATGTCTTCACCTCTCACCCTAAGTCGATGGTAACCCAACCTCAAATCAATTTTCAAAAAGTATCTTTCCCCTAGGAGTTGATGAAACAAATCACTGATCCTAGGTAGAGGATACTTGTGCTTTACGGTAACATTATTTAATTAACGGTAATCAATGCACATCCTAAGGGATTCTTCCTTCTTCTTTAAAATCAGCACCAGAGCTCCCCATGGTGAAATACTAGGTTGTATGAAAACTTTGTCTAGTAAATCCTTGAGTTGAAGCTTTAGCTCCTTCAAATCCAACGGAGCCATCGGGTAAAGAGGGACTGAAATAGGTTTCGTATCCATTAACAAGTATATACCAAAGTCTATTTCCCGTTCGGGAGGAATCCGGGAAAGTCATCGGGAAAGACTTCTGAAAAGTCCTTCACTACGGGTACCAACTCTAAAGGAGGTACGTCAGATTCAAGGTCCTTTATCCTCACAATATGGTAAACACACCCCTAAGCAATTATCACAAGATTTTAGACACGAAATGATTCGACCTCTGGGGATCGAGTTATCCCCCCCCCTTTCATTCTAAGACGGGTTCATTAGTAAATTAGAATTTGACTACCCTTTTTCTACATTCAATAGAAAAAAAAACAAATATGCAACAAATATCCCCAATATGACATCAAAATTCAACATATCAAGTTCTACTGAATCGACCAATGTAATTGTACTATGCAATAATATAAGACAACTCCTAAAGACTCTTTTAGCCACAACGGAGTCACCCACTGGGGTAGTAACCGAAAAGGTTCAATCAAAACATCGGATAGAACATCAAACTTTATAGATACTAAAGGAGTTACAAATGATAAATTATCACCGACATCAAGTAAATAATAGACATTAATGGAGAACACTAATATACCGATGATGACATCGGGAGATTCTTTTTGGTCACCCTAGAGCGGAGAGCATAGAAGTAGTTCTTCTTAGAAGCATCGAAACTAGGTCCGCTTTCTTGAGATTGGTTACTCGCCTTTCCTCTAGTCTTAATCATGGAAAATCTTTAACCTTATGGCCATGCTTTCCACAACCAATCAATTACCTGTTCCCACCATGCATTCATCTATATGTTTCTTACCACACTTGGTACAAATAGGTTACTAACTTGGTGAATTCCACTAATTCCCCCTTGGGACCTAGGGTTAGACACCCTATCCTTTATAGCCTTTTGAAATTTAGTATGAACTTGGTTGGAGAATATCTTCTTGAACTTAGGCTTGTCTTGGATTTCCAACGTTCCTTTAGAAGTACCTCCTTCATAAGCCTTTGTCTATTGATTTTGCTATTCATCCTGTTGAGCCTACTCTTCTCTACTTGTTGAGCATGCGCCATCAAACGAGAAATATCCATGTTATCATGAAGCACCACTTAACTACACTCTCCCACAAGATCATCGGACACTCTCATCACAAAATAGTTCATTTCGTCCCTCTGGATTGAGACCAAAGATAAGACATAATTAGACAATTTAGTGAACTTCAATGAGTACTCAAGCACACTCATACCTCCTTGACGAAGGTTGATGAACTCCTCAACCTTAGCCTCTATTTTTTTCCTTGGGAAGAACCTATCAAGAAAAGCCCTCCTAATGACTTCCCAACTTATAGGACTCGCTATCAAAGCCCTATTGTCCCTCTATTGAGTATACCAAGTTTGAGCCACATCCTTGAGTTTATATGCTGATTGCTCGACCTTCTCATTAGAAATCACTTCCATAGAACAAAATATCTTGTACACGTCATCAAGAAAGTATTGGGGGTCTTCGTTCACTTTAGACCTAATAAATATTGGAGGGATTATCCTTGTGAAGTCCCTCAAGCGAGAAGCCATCGTAATAGCATTTTGGTTCACACAAGGTAAAACTTCCTAGTTTGCTTGAGCCTCTATGTGGTAAGGTCAAAATGACATGACAAATCCATGTGATATTTAAAGAAATAAAAAATGAGTTGGATATGTCCAGCATACCAACTAACGCCCATACAGGCATATTTGGACAAAAAGTTGGACGACGAGGGCATGAGTGAACCAAACTTTAAATGAAGGCTATATCTAGACCTTTTCAAATAGTTTTAGGGCATATATGACCCTTTTCCCTAAAAATAATAATGTTGTCTGGCGTCTTTGATAGACTCTTGGCTACCCCCATCTATTTTACAAATTAAAATTCAAGGTTATTAGACTCGTCATTACCCACATTTAATTAGTACATGAATATATGATTACATTAAGATATATTGTTGAAGCATGAATTTAAATATAACTATTACTTAATATTTAATTAAATGGATGTATATTAATATTCAATTTATTTTAGGAGTAAGATATGGGAAAATTGTAATCCAACTTTAACGTTAAGATCTTCCCACTATTAATAATAATAGTCCTTGTCCTTTAAATTCAACCAATCCATATAATTCTTCAAACTAATATCAACCATATTAGATTGAAACTTATTTTTACAAAAAAAAAATTCAAGGAATCAAAGGCCCAATTTTCACCATATTCCCACGCTTTAAGATTCTCAAATTGAGCATCAAAATATTTACAAGAACTTTTGGATTCTCTTCAATATTCACCATTTCGATGTATCTTTTAAAACACTTACCTGGCAAATTAGTGATATCAATGTCCTCAAACACAAAATAAGAAAATCAACTAGACATGACCTAATATATTTATTATTTTATCATTAACATCACAATTTTTGAAATATTGAACATAATTTGTGAAACCTATAATGGTAAACATGAAAAATTATAGTTGTTGGATCCAAAATAATGTAAATGGGATGTTGATTTTTTTGTGACACTAAACCACTCTGATCCATAATAATAGTGACGTCATGTGCAAAAGTGTACCTTTATTTACATTTGATTGGATTAACTTGAGTATAAATTCTGACTCACGTGACTTTATAAAATAATTGAACAAATGAAACTCATCAATTGAACTTAATTAAAATCTTCACATTAAACATCAGAGAAAGGAATAAAGCTTAATACTTCAACATTTGAGAGTTTTTTTTTATTATACTAAAACATTGATAGACTTATGATTAACGTGACTTCAATACCTAAATTAATTAATAGTTTTGAAAATTAATTTGTTCTTTACCTGGAAATAGTGCTATAAGAACATGAGATTCCTCATTTTTCATGTTTTGGGTGGTGAAAAAAGTATATCCATGAAAGAGAATGAGGATTTTAGGAAGGACAACTTTGTAAAGGAAGAAAGTGCTTTTGAACAGGCTTGATTACAATTAATTGAGGTTACTCATACTATAGAAAATCTATAGAATTTATCATATTCACTAAACATCTACCTTAAATATTTATATGTTGAGATTATATAAATTTTATTAAATAAAATATATCAAAAGACATTTTACTTAATTTTTCTTGAATTTCTAATATGTATTTGGAATTCTTTGTTATACCAAGAATAAAATTTATTATTTAGCAAAATATAACACAGGAAATGTCTGAGTACTTTAGAGTAATAATTAACAAAAAACCATAATGATAGCAAGCGATATGTTTTATTATTAGAGATAACGTGTGCTAAAATATTTGAGTTACATGACATAAGTATATATTTGATTATAAATTTTGTTTTTTGTAAAGAAAATATGGGATAATGCATAAGTACTCCTCATAAAATATGACCGAAATCTCAGTGAATACCATAATTTAGTTAGGGTTCTATTATCTCTTGAACTCAACTTTTCATATTCATGCACCTTTTGTGATGAATGTTACACCTTCAACCAAATAAGTTTGTTATGTTTTTACACACGCACCTATAACGCGTGTAAATATATTTTTTTAATTTTTCAAAAATAATTAAATGTTTTTATCGTTCAGTAAAAAATGACTCAAGAAATGCACAAACATATAACGACCCGAACTGTCTTTATTTAGAAAAGCAAAACATCAAGAGAATACCGGGGGAAATGTCCCGCCAGAGCGGGCTAGATGCCGGTAGGGTGGAAACACTCTAGCGAGATGGGGGAGCAAAAGCGATAAGGATAGGACATAACATAAATAACGCGAAGTCTTATTTTCTCTTTTTTCCAAAAACACCAAACGAATGAGGACCACCTCTGAAACTCTCCAAAAATTGTTCTAAACTTGGGAAGGAAGTAAAAAGAGATTTTTAGCGTATAAATGTCGATAGAATGAAGATTTTTGTCAAAAATCATATTCCCGCCATTCGGAAGACCGGATTGGAGCTATAATATCTCTACAACTTCTTGGCGCCCAGGTAGGTTAGGTTTTATTAATTGAATAACTATAAATAATTGCTCACTGCATGGTATATTGTTAATCGATGGTAGAATTCATGTATAGGACTTCATGCATCAAATAAGGGATAATTTTACTTTTGATCCTAGTTGTTATGTAGGATATGTACCGAGGGGGAAGGCCCTCCCTGTGAGTTAGGGTTAGGCGATGATTTTTCCCTGTTTGTGTGATCTAAACTTGTTAATGGATCCGTTATATGCATACATGTGTGAAATTGAGATTTATGAGTCAATCCTAAGAAATAGAATAAAATTTGTACACTTGCATGCCATAAACCTAATACATTATTGTGTAATTATAAGTATGTTCATTATGGATGTAACTAGAATGTGATTACACTAATGAGATTGGGTATCACATATCCACTAACATGCATTGGATCGGGTGACGTACTGACACACTAACATGCATTGGATCAGGTGTTATGTACCACCACACGTACATACATATATACATTTGATCGCGTGTCACGTATCAACACACAAACATACATTGGATCAGGTTTCATGTACCAACACACATATTTGTATTGGATCGGGTGTCACATTCCGAGACACTATTAGTTTGGATATGGGTTCTATGAGAGGACCGTTGTGATTGTTACATATATGCATTGAGTTATCGTATACATTTCTCCTGAAATAATAATTGATTTTGAAATCCTATATATTATTGTTCAACCATTTTGAGTAAAAGTGGTTGTATCTCGTTGTCGAATGAACCGGGGAGGATCAATAAAAAATTGACATGTGATACGGTGAATGGGGACCAAAGGTCCAAGAGTTGCTATTGGTCAAATAGAGGGTTGTCTGAGTTTTTCATGTTCTTAGAGTTGATAAGTGGGGTAATGTTCATGATGTCAATAAATAGTTAGATCCTACATTGGGAAAGAGATTAGTAATTATCCGTTAGTAAGCCTTAATATAATGTACTATGGGTCAAAGGTTTAGTGGCATGTGGAAAAAGTAATGGTATGCTGTGAGTGTTTGTCAGAGTTATTATAGTGGTATTCAGGGACTTTTCTATGAGTTGGAGTGGTTAAACTATGATAAGAAAACCATGTTAGTAGGTTTATGGAGACGAAAGTAAGAGTTGGGGGTAATAGGTGATTGAGGTGTCCGGGAATAGTAAAGGTGGAAGAAAGAACGATTTTATTGCATGTTCTTGCTAGTTGATTTCTTATATTATGTGGTGGGGTGTCGGGTTGGCTGATGATGCCTACCAGTACGTGTGGTTTGTACTAATACTACTCTTGCTATGCCTTTTTGGCATAGTCTAAATGCAGGTTCAGTGATGTTTCATAGGTGAAAACGAAGATAATCTCGAATGATAGGAAATGTGTCTTTTGTTATTGCGTTCGTATCTTGTAATCTTAGAAGCTCTTGTGCTTGTTTATATAGATCCCTAGGTGTTAGTTACAGTATTAGTCTTAACTTTGAAATCTATTATCAGTCCTTGCTTTATAAAATCTTGAAACTTCATTCATCACAACTTTTCTTTACTCTTCCGCATGTTTTAAATCGTTTGAAATCAGGGTTTCTCCTACATAGGTTGTAGAGTATGTGCCCGCACGGCCCGATGGGTTAGGGTCGTGACATAATGCATAGTAATTTGGATTGAAAACACAAAAATCACAATAATAATTAGTATGTCTTATTATAAGATATATATCATGTACTATCAAATTAAAGATAGAAAATAATGACATCTGGACATATTTAGTTAAAAATATTTTTTTTTAAAAAAGGTAACCAAAAACAAAGTTTTAAGATTTAAAATTAGAATATAAATAAGAACATGAAAAAAATAAAAAAAATTCAACATATAATACATATATATTACCTATCTACATTATAATTTTTCTACAAAGAGTGTAGTTCTTTTATTTGTCATTAAGAGTTCAACAATTTCAAATAATCAAATAAGGAAATGTCGGTACTATTCATTGTTCCTATGTAACCTAAGGAATCAAATAATTTCAACTGATGAGTCATATTGATGTTTCACTAAAATTTTATATATATATTCAAAATTTTTAAAATTTTTTATAGTTTCTTGGACTCTCATATGTTTGATTCTTTTCTTGTTCCAAATACATGAAATTATAATTTAGGGTGAGACTACTCAAGCATAGCATTTTTGTCCGCTTTGATGTTAAAATATGTGACTATATATCTCATCTCAAAATATTATCTTTTAGAGACAACACACTTTTATTTACTTAATTATAATTTCTAATACTCCTTAGTTCGAGAAAAGAAAAGATATAAATACATTAAAAAATATCTATGGAATTAATTTCGTATAGATAGCATAAATTTTTCACCAACCTTAATAAATAACAAGAACAAAATCCTCTGAAAAGTAACCATACCTTGTAAAATGACAGCGTCCATTTACTTTGAATAATTAATCATATTTCCTTGTATCTTTTAATATATATTTCCCACTATTCATAATATTTAAAATGTAACAACCTATTCTCGTGTTTATGGAAAAGCCAATGGGGAAAGAATATGGGCCAGAACACTTTTGAGTAGCGAATTAGTAATTCCTAGCCTAGTCCAGACTTGGATGAATCTTAGTCACATGAGGTCTAGGGAAATTTGAGAATGAATCAGAGATCTAATAATGAATTTGATTACATAAGTTGATAGCCATGTAGTAGGTAACCCGCACGGCTTGACGGAATTGAATTATGGTGAGTAAACTCTCAAACTAATCTTAGCGTGAACGAGTACTTTTTGAACCTTAATAGTTAACGGTATGTTGTGAAATACGGTTTGGGACTCAAATCCTGACGTTTTTTCTCCATGCAAGCCACAAGGGTGGGATTAATCCCTCCAAGGCAGGGGTCACCGCGATAGGATGGGGTCCCTTCTAACGGCACTGTCGCGATTATAACCCAAAATGCTATTTGTGTGCAAGTTTTATTCTAATAGCTAATAGACGACCTAGGATTACTTATTGAAGGTTTTCAACCTTTTCCACCACTAAAGGTGAGGTTTTTACTCCCCTAATAAATTTTTCGATCCGTAAAATATGGATTCTTGGGTAATTATCCTTGGTTAAAGGTTTTGATATGGAATTAATGGTGCGAAGAGGTCTAAGTTATGTGTTGGAATCATTGGTTTTGCCTAGGGTTGATAATGTCGATTGTAATCCGGGTAATTAGTACTCGTTAGTTGATCCTTGCATTAATGTTTTATTTCTAAACCACGAACATGCAGAAAGAATCTGAAAAGGGAAGATTCAAGTTCCTTAAAGGATTCAAGCTTGGTTTCGAGGTATATTAGTAACTGCTGCATTGTAATGAATGTATGTGAATGAAGCGCTGTTGATCAAACCTAACGTAAATGTGTATGAATGAATCATTGTATGCTATGAATCAACACTTAATTATACGATTATGAGAATGTACATAATGAGTGTTATTGTTATTCTAGTTATGTTCATTGGATCGAATGTCATGTTACGACATAAACATTGGATCAGGTGTCACGTTTTGACACACTAATTGGAATCGGGTGTCACATTCTGACACATACATTGAGTAAGGTGTCATATTTCGACATACTAACAATTTTGTTATGGGTGCTATGAGAGGACCATTCTATTGACATATCTAATTGTTATTGAGAATGTGGAATTATACATTTCTTTTGAAATGATAACTATATATATATTTTATATATGCGTGTTGACTATGTTGTGACTGCTCATATATATTGCGTGTACTGGAATAGCCGCGTGATCCTACCAGTACATTGTTGTTGTGTACTGATACTACATTTGCTCATTATGGGTTGAGTACAGGGTATTTTCAAGTAGCTATGAC
This sequence comes from Solanum pennellii, assembly GCF_001406875.1. Lineage (NCBI taxonomy): Eukaryota > Viridiplantae > Streptophyta > Magnoliopsida > Solanales > Solanaceae > Solanum > Solanum pennellii. Next base: position 33,167,384 of record NC_028641.1, read on the forward strand.
CCCAACTAGGAGATTAGTGATCGAGACCAGATTTCAAGGTGAGCCAGTTATTTCAGGCTGCCATGTAGTCCTTCATTTTTCTTAGTCCATTATTTTCGAACATAGACATATTTTAGTTGTTTCCGTATGTTTGGTTGAGGTTGTACCCCCTTTCCTTAGACTTGTTGAACTTTAGATGATTTGTTAAAATGACTTTATGGTTCTAGGGGTTGTTTTCCCCAATAGTTCATAGTACTTTGTATAGACATTTAGAGTTTACGGGAACTCCATATTAATTATTTAGTTACTTGAACATGCTTATGGTTCTAGGGGTTGTTTTCCCCAATAGTTCATAGTACTTTGTATAGACATTCAGAGTTTACGGGAACTCCATATTAATTATTTAGTTACTTGAACATGCTTCCATAGCATTTACTATTTCGTTCATGTTAAATTGTTTAATTGTGTTATAGTTATGGTTCTCACTACCAGAGGGTTAATGTGGGTACCACTCACCGCAGTTTACGTTGTAACAAAGTTAAATAAAATCATATATAAATAAGTATGAATGAACCATTATATGACATGAATCAACAATTGATTGTATAATTATGAAAATGTATATTATGAGTGCTATTGTGGTTCTGTTTATTGGATCAAGTGTTGCGTTCTGACATATACATTGGATCAGGTGTAACATTCTAACACACTAATTGAGATTGGTTGTCACATCTGTAACACCTTAGAAGTCCTATAAACTAGACTAGAGACTCACTTATTAAATAATGACTAAAAATATGTGTCCACACCTAGATTAATATAATAAAATTGATTTAGAAGTATTAGATCCTAAGTGTCAAAGGAAGACCTTGACATCCGGAAACTAGCAAAATTGAACTAGTAGACGTCCTTAGGTTTTGTGAAGGTTTGGGAGTGTCATATGAAGTCTAAAAATTATTCAAAAAAAATACTTAAAATAGTTTAAATAATGTTTATTGGGTCAAAACATCCATTTATGACTCCCAAGGACCACATGAAGGATCCTTGAGGAGGACCCAAACATTGGCGAAGAGGCTGTCAAAGCAGCCTACAAGGCAGGCCCTTTTTGACGGTGGTGGCGCGTTGCGCAGCCATCAATTTATAGGATAAAATTGCCTCGTGACGTGGGGCACTAACGAATCTCACTACTCAAGCCGGATTTCAGAAAAAAGTTTTGGAGGTTCCCCATACGCGCGACCAAGTCCCAGATTAAATTGTTGCTCTTAAGTCAATTTGACTTCACAAAAAAGACCCAATTAAGTGAGAGAATTTTTGGTATTTCAGGTGGGGGTTATATATTTTTTTAGGGTAGTTTTAAATAATTTTTGCCCATTAAAATTAATTCCCCAAACCACTGTCACATCTTAAAAATTCTCTCTCGACTCAACCTCCATTAAAGAGCAATTGGGAGCTTGAAGAAGAAGACCATTTTCTCAAGTTTTTCACTTCAATTTCGTGGGAAATCAGAAATTAAGTTATGGGGATGTTCATTCATGGAGTAGTTTCTCCATGAATCCCTTTGAAACTTTTATTTTCGAATTCTATATTGTGACAAGAAATTAGGGCTTTTGAACTAGCCATAGGTTCAACCCAAAATCGTTTTCTTTATGTTATATGCATAGAATTATGAATATATTGGGATTAATTGATGATTTATATTGTGAAAATCTTCCAAGAACCCATGTGAACTATATGACCTATTTTCTTGAATGTGATGGATGAATTAAGTAGATATGAACATGATGCATTGTAATTGATGATTATCTAGTCATAGAATCTTGTTTTCATTCCTATTGTGATGTAGATGGGGGTGATCAAGATACTTGATTCCTAACCTTTATAAAGGGTTTTTTTATGGTTTCTATATGATGAAGAATATTGTGCATATACCTTGAATTTTCTTGTAAGGTACATGACTTATGAATGGATGCAAGAAAGGTATTGGATGTTTTTATTCTCTTGTACCTTGCCTATTATGTGGCATGAATTATGTATAATGTTGTTGATATCTTGTGTTGATTGAAAGTATAGTCTTCATGAAAATACTATAATGTAAGTTGATTCTAGGATTAAAGTGTAGTCTCACCTAATGAATCTAAGATCTTTATGTTGAATTGTATTGAACAAAGATGGATTACTCTTCATACGTGCAGATAAAATTAAACAATGGTAGTAAATAGGAAAAGTATACTAACCACTGAGAGGATATGGCCAATAAGGAAAAGACCTTTCCATTAGTGCAAGAGGTTGGGTCATCCTAGTGATATTCATGAGATGGAGACTCCTCCGCTAATGCAATAGTTATAGTCCTTAGAAGCAATCTCCCTATGCCTTAACTACATTTCCCAGTAGGACATAGCGAGTGGATCCACATAGTAGCTAGTATGTAGGTTCTACCTTTGCAAGTAGAATAACCTTTTTCGGTGTGGGGCTTTACGACACCGAATTTCATGCAAGCTCTCATGGTCTATGTCGGTTATGGTAGATATTCCCTAAATAAAAAATTAATGAATGAAGTATCAACTAGAATTCACTTGTTCATTGCACTAGTAGGCTTTGAAGGATGTTATAGGGAGTTATTTGTAGTCATGAAGTAATATGAGAATATGTAAGTTGCATGGATAATAGTTGAAGTGAACATATCCTTATATCCAAATGTTTCTCATGATGTATGTATTTAACTTATGATTATTGGTATGTGATCAATGTAAATGTAATATGTGTGGCCAAGGTAGCTTCTATGGGAATGATTGTTAGCGTTGGTAGTATGGGATGCTAACTCTAGATTGCACAAGTGGACCCTAGGAAGTGCTAAGGCCATGCCTTCGTTGTAGTTTGGACATTTTTGGGGTATTGTCTTATGTGTTGTCTTATGAATGTAAATTACTTTCAAAAACCTCATAAATGCATACTTACATGTAAATGTCCTATTCTCATGTTTTAATGGTTTTTATGTATTTCTCCATACTTAGTGCATTAATTGTACTAACCCCTTTTCTCCCTTTTCTATTATGAGTATAGGTTCTGGCTAATTGGCTTAATGCTACATCCTTGAAGAAAGCTTGGACTTCTTATCTCCAAGAATTGTGGTAGGTCCTCAAAGATCCTAGGACTGATGCACTTGATGCCACTTTATGATTTCTCTATTGATGTAATAGACTTAGCAATCTTCTCTTATATACTTTTGTTCTAATAGACTATTGTGTCTATAGTGATAAGGACCATATTTGAAGATTTTTGTTGAACTCGTATTAGTAGATGGTGTATGTGTGACAATGGTATTAAGTTCTTACTGTTTTGCTTTATAACTAGGGAGTTTGAACTCCTATTAAAAAAATTCAAAGTCAGCATTATTTCAAGTTCGTTATGAAGTGATGATTATGCTAAGGGCTTTTATAAGACACCTTCACGGTCGAGTATGCCGGTAACGTCGAGGGGTAATCTCCGATTGTTAAAAATTTGGTATCAGAGCCAGGTTTTGGGATAATAGTAGGGTTGATGTCACACACACCATTTCTAGAAGAGTCTTATTCATAAATGTGAAGCGTGTCACCTTTATGAATAGAAGAATATGAGATGATTAGGAACCTTCATCTCTTCATTATTCTATGATCGTGCTTGGAGTCCTAACTTTATTTAACTCTTTCCTTCTAATCATTTTCTTGTGCTTATATTCCATGAATAAAAGGAGGAATAACGCTAGGAGGGCTGGAGAGGAGAATGCGTATGAGGTCGTTCCCCTGAAGCTTCTCAAAACCCTCCAGATCCTATAAAAGAAGGGGCTATGTACAATGTCGAGATAAGGGTTGCCATCCATAGTTTGACTCACGTGTTGGTTACTCAAGTTGCTAGAGATGCTTGGGTTCAAGTGAAATCCAATGCTAGAACCACCGCTTCAAGGATAAGGGATTTCACAAGGATGAATCCCCCTACATTATTTGGATCTAAGGTTGAAGAAAACCCACAAGGGTTTATATATGAAGTATTTAAGGTGCTAGATTCCATGGGTGTGACCTCTCAAGAAAAGGCAGAACTATCCGCCTCTAAACTTAAAGATCTGGCTCAAGTTTGGTATGAAAAATTGAAAGCTGAGAGGCCAGTTAGAGAAGGTCGGATTACTTGGGGGGATTTCAAAATGGCTTTCCTTATAGGTTCTTTCTCTTGGAACTAAGAGAGATAAAAATGCAAAAATTCACCAATCTTAGTTAAGGGAATATGAGTGTGAAGGAGTATAGCCTCAAGTCTACTCAAATATGTAAGTATACACTTACCATGGTGGCGGACTCTAGGGTCAACATGAATAAGTTTGTTATGGGTATGTCCGATCTTCTGGTAAATAATGTAGGTTGGCTATGCTAATTCCAAGCATGGACATTTCTCATCTTATGGTCCATGCTGAACAAATTGAGGAACATAATCTTAAACAAATTGGTAGGGAGTTGAAGATATCAAAGCCCAATGAGGGAAATTTGTCCAAGGCCAGGTTGGAGATACAAGATAAGCCAAGGTTCAAAAAAAGGTTTTACAATCCAAGTCCCTCCTATGCTCCAATGATCAATAAAGGCAGGAGGACTACCCCTAAATCTCAAGGAGAAGACAAGAGTGGTCCTTTTGTGGAAAGAACAACTTGTGCCAACTATTGTAAAAAGCATGACGGGAAGCGTCTTACCAGTATGGGCGTTTTCTATGGATGTGGAAAAGTGGCCACCAATTGAAGGATTTTCCAATCTGTACGGACAAAGGAAAAGAATGTACCCAAGCTCCCAATAGTACTCCAAACTCCGATGCTCGTAAGAAGAATCTCTTTTATTCTGTCCACTTTAGGGGTGAACAAGAGGAGTCTCCTGATGTTTTCACTGATATTTTACAGTTGTTTTCCATTAATGTCTATGCTTTACTAGATCCCGGTGTCACATTATATTTTGTAACACCTTTAGTGGCCATGAAGTTTGACGTACTTCCTGATGCTTTCCATGAACCTTTTTCGGTTTCTACCCTAGTGGGTGATTTTGTATTTGTTAAAAGAATTTTTAAGGGTTGTCCTATTTCATTGCACATTAGAGTCATAATAGTGGATTTGGTAGAACTAGATATGTTGGACGTTGATGTTATTTTGGCGATGGATTGGCTTCATTTTTGTTTTGCTTCCTTCGGTTGTAGAACTCAGGTAATAAAATTTCAATTTCCAAATTAACCTATTTTAGAGTGGAAGGGCGGAAACCTTGCTCCAAAAAGTCGAATCATTTCATGTCTAGAAGCTTGTAAGTTGATCTCTAAGGGATGTCTCTATCACATTGTAAGAGTCAAGGATCTTAAGTCCGAGACATTCCCACTAAAGTCGGTCCCCGTAGTGAGGGATTTTCCAGAAGTCTTCCCCGATGACTTACCAAGAGTTCCTCTAGTACGAGAAATAGACTTTGGCATTGGCTTATTACCAGACACAAACCCATTTCAATTCCTTCTTATCGAATGGCTCCGACCGAGTTGAAGGAACTAAAGATTCAACTCAAAGATTTACTAGACAAAGGTTTCATACAACCAAGTATTTCTCAATGGGGTTCTCCATTGTTGTTTGTGAGAAAGAAGGATGGGTATATTAGGATGTACATTGATTACCGACAACTAAATAAGGTCACAATAGAGAACAAGTATCCTCGCCCTAGGATGGACGATTTGTTTGACCAACTCCAAGGGGCAAGCTACTTCTCAAAGATTGATTTGAGGTAGGGATACCATCAACTAAGAGTTAGAGAAGTTGACATACCCAAGACATCTTTTCGTACTAGGTATGCTCATTTTAAATTCGAGTCATGTCTTTTGGTCAAACAAATGCCCCGACAACTTTCATGGACCTTATGAATTGAGTTTTAAAAAACTATCTTGATTTGTTTTTTATTGACTTTATTGATGACATATTGATATACTCTATAAGTAAGAATCACCATGTGAACCATTTGAGGATAGTCTTGCAAGTCCTCAACGATGCCCAAGTCTATGCCAAATATAGTAACTATGAGTTTTAGTTGAGATCGGTTGCTTTTCGTGGTCAGATTATGTCTAGTGAAAGGGTAAGAGTAGATCTAAGAAAAAAACGGAAGCGGTCAAAAGTTGGACTAAACCTTTGAGCCCTACCAATATTCAATATTTTTTGGGATTTGTCGATTATTATAGGAGGTTTCTTGAGGGATTTTCATCCATCGCATCCCCGTTGACGGCCTTTAATCAAAAGAAGGCTAAGTTTTTATTGTCGGAGAAATATGAGAAGAATTTTCAAATGTTGAAAGATAAGCTTACCTCCGCTCTGGTATTGGCCTTACCGAAGGGCACAGAAGGGTTTGTGATATATTATGATGCTTATCTAGTAGGTTTGGGTTGTTTCGACATGCAACATGGCAAGGTGATAGATATGCCTCTAGAAAACACAAGGTTCATGAGAAGAACTATCCAACTCATGATCTTAAATTAGCAGCCGTAGTGTTTGCCTTGGAAATATGGAGGCATTATCTATATTGTTTACACGTGGATGTATTCACTGACCACAAGAGCCTTCAATATGTGTTCACTCAAAAGGAGTTGAACCTTTGAGAAAGAAGGTGGCTTGAACTCTTTAAGGAATACGACATGAGTGTTCTCTACCGCCCTGGCAAAGCCAATGTGATGGAGGATGCTCTAAGTCGAATGTCAAAGGGTAGTGTGGGTCATGTAAAAGAGGGTATGAAAGATCTAGTGAAGGATGTTCATAGATTGGCCCAATAGGGTGTTCGATTAGAAGATTCTCCAAAAGGGGGGTTTATGGTTCATCATAACTCCGAGTTATCTCTAGTGGTTGAGGTGAAGTCTAAGAAACATGAACCTCTATTAATGAAGTTGAAGATAAATGAGTCATTCTCCCAGGGGGATGGTGTACTTAGGTACCAAGGAAGGTTGTGTGTACCAGATGTTGATGACTTGAGAAGATAAATTTTGTAAGAAGCTTGTGGTTCCCAAAATTCTATTCATCTGGGTGCCACCAAAATGTATCATAATCTTCAATAGGTCTATTGGTGGGACTTTTTGAAGAGGGATATAGCGGAATTTGTGGCTAAATGTCTTGATTATAAACAAGTCAATGCTGAACATCAAAGACCAGGAAGGTTAACTCAAGTGATGGATGTTTCTACTTGGAAGAGGGAAGATATCAATATGGATTTCATAGTGGGTTTTCCTCAAGCTTGGAGGCAAAATGACTCAATATGGGTCATTGTTGATACACTAACAAAATCTGCCCATTTTATCCCCATCAAATTTACTTATTCCGTGTAGAAGTATGATATGTTGTACCTTAATGAGATTGTGAGTTTGAATGGGATCCCTTTGACCGTCATCTCTGATAGAGGCGCCCAATTCACTTCTCGTCTTAGGAGGTCTTTTCAAAAGGGGCTAGGTCTCAAGTGAAACTTAGCACCGCTTTTCATCCTCAAATGGGTTGTCAAGCAGAGAGTACCATCCAAACCATAAAATATATGTTAATAGCTTGTGTTATTGACTTCAAGGGTAATTGGTACGATCACCTATCGCTCATAGAGTTCTCCAATAACAATAGCTACCATTTGAGTATTTCTATGGCACCATTTGAAGAACTCTATCGTAGGAGAAATAGGTCTCCGGTTGGTTGGTTTGAGGTTGCTGAATCTTCAACCCGTGGTCTCAAGATAATCTATGAGGAATTCGAAAAGGTTCGGATGATAAGCGACAAGTTGAAAATAGTCTATAGTCGGCAAAAATCTTGTGCCAACAATAGAAAAAGAGACCTTGAGTTTGAAATAGGTGATTGGTCTATTTTAAAACTTCACCAATGAAAGGGGTGATGAGATTTGGTAAAAAGAGGAAGCTTAGTCCCCGTTATGTGAGTCCTTATGAATTAGCGAAATGGGTCGGGAAGGTTGATTATGAGTTGAAGTTACCAAGTGAACTAGCCCTGGTTCATCCCATATTTCATGTCTCCATGCTTAAGAAATGTATATGGGACCCCGTATCATTTCTCCCCATTGAAGGATTAGGAGTGGATGAGAACCTTTCTGATGAACAGGTTCCGATTGAAATTCTATATCGTGAAGTCGGAAATTGAGGAATAAAGACGTTGTCTCCGCAAAAATCCTATGGAGAAACCATCTTGTTTTGGTTTCAACTTGGGAGGCCGAGGCCAAAATAAAGTCCCGCTACCCTAATCTCTTCCCTCTTACTCCTAGTCAAAGTTGAGGTTAGTAGTTCCTCTTAAAATTAAGAAATCATGAATGATGTGGAATTTGACTTGTTTTTCGGAATATGTGCATATCTTTGTAAAGTTTCATGCTTTAAAATGAGATATATGAAAAATGCTCTCTTGTTAACTTGTACTTATATTGTACGTGTATATTTTCCTTAATGAGAACTGTAGTGATCATGTTTAATGTGGCTTGAAAGAAAAAAAATTGCATGGTAAGTCCTGATGTTTATGTTGAGCTCATGTTGATATAGAGAAGGTAGTTCCTCATTATGTGATATGAAGTGTTAAGCTCTTACATGTGGTAAAGTATGAATTTAGTTGCTATGAGTAATGTCATGTTTATGTGTTGAATGGAGTTGTGAAGTACTCCTATAAGTTGTGAATCATGATGATTTTATGTTGTTGTTGTTGTTATTGTTGGTTGGGCTGCTAGTAGTTTCTTTCTCTCCCTATGAAGAGATTTAGGTGTCATTTGGGGACGAACGTTCCTAAGGGTGGAATAATGTAACACCTGGAAGTCCTATGAACTAGACTAGAGCCTCACCTATTAAATAATAACTAAAAAGATGTTTCAAGACCTAGACTAATATAATAAATTTTGATTTAGAAGTATTAGAGACTAAATGTTAAAGGAAGACCTTGACGTCCGAAAACTAGCAAAATTGAAATAGTAGACGTCCTTAGGTTTTGTATGAAGTCTTAAACTTATAAATAAACTTTCTATAGGTAAAATAATGTTTATAGGGTCAAAACGTCCAATTATGACTCCCTAAAGACCATCCAAAGGGTCCTTGAGGAGGATCCAAACTTTGGCGAGGACGCTGCCAAAGCAACCTGCAAGGAAGGCCCTTTTTTTATGGTGGTGGCACGTCGTGCAGACATCAATTGATAGGACAAAATTTCATCGCGACATGGGGACTTCACGAGGTTCAGTGCCTCAAGTCGGATTTAAGAAAAAATATTTGGAGGTTCCCCCGCAACGCGCAACCAAGTCCCGATTCGATTGCGTCATTTTAAGTCAATTTGACTTCACAAAAAGACCTAATTAAGTGAGGGGTCTTTTGGGTTTTTAGGTTGGGGTTATATATCGATTTTACGGTCAGTTTTAAGTCATTTTTACCCATTCAAATAAATCCCCAAATTACTCTCACATGTCTCTAAAAATTCTATCTCAACTCAACCCCATTGAAGAGCAATTGGGATCTTGAAGAAGAAGACCAATTTCTCAAGTTTTTCACTTCAATTTCAAGGGCAATCATCGATTAAGGTATGGGGATGTTTATTCATGGATTATTTACTCTACGAAGCCCTTCAAAACTTCTATTTTTGAATTCTATATTGCGACCAAAAAGTAGGGCTTTTGATCTAGCCATGGGTTCAATCCAAAATCGTTTTCTTTATGTTATATGCCTTGAATTAATAATATATTGGGATTAATTAATGATTTATATTGTGAAAATCTTCCAAGTACACATGTGCACCCTATGACCTCATTTCTTGAATGTTGATGGATGAATTAAATGGATATGAACACGATGCATTGTAATTGATAATTATCTAGTCATATAATTTTGTTTTCATGCCCATTGTGATGTAGATGGGGGTTATCACGATACTTGATTCTGAACCTTGAAAAAGGGGTAAATTCTAGAGTTTGTATATATGATGAAGAATATTGTGCATACACTTTCAATTTGCTTGCAAGATACATGGATTGTGAAAGCATGCAAGAAAGGTGATTAGGATTTTTTCATTCTTTTGAACCTTGCCTGTCACACTCCGAGCTACTCACGAGACGCGGACACGGGACCTAGGACCACAAGTGATCCCCAGCTAACCCTGTTGGCATGATCATGAGCATACTTACGATATTAAACTGATGCAGAAGCTAAATTATAAATAAAATGAAAAGATGGGGAATACCCATATATTACAACTGAGATATTTGAAACTGGTGAGTTTAATACAAAGAAAATATTAAGTCAATAATTTGCTGAAACTAAGTATGTCTGAAAATAGCCTCTAATTTGACTAGAAATATTGGGATAGGCCCCAACTAAGTATAGAAAAAACTGAAACTATATGACTAATAGACTAAAATGAACTCATGACTCTTGTCCTCGGAGAATGAGGACTCAACACAGATTCTGCTAGACTGGAGATCGGGAATTGATCTAAGCGTGATCAGGATACTGAGAACATGAACCTATATCATGAGAAGATGTATCACACGTGTGCTTCTGTACTTGAAAGGTTCTAAGCATGTAGGATAGAGTAAAGTTGAAATAAAACATAATTGAACAAGTACAAAAGAAAGTATAATATTCTGAACATGATATATTGAATTCTGAGCTAATTGGATGCAATGACCAGCTTATAATATGCTGAGACTGAATACTAACTGAACAGTAAATATGTTCAATGCAATAAAGTCTGACTGAACTGTGGGAGCTACTAATAACCGACTGTAAAACCATATGAGATAAATATGGAGTCCAATGTATACGACACACCGAGAGGACCCAATATACCCTGCCATAGGTATTAATTCATAATGGCGTGATCACTAAATGATGCCCACAGAGGGGACTTACAACCTACTTGGCTAGTAGTTCTACACTATTTTGGTACGCTGAACCCTAGTACAACTCGGTATTATGCTATTCCTAATTAATTTAGTGATAAGTATATTATGACTGAATTTCTGTAAATACTGAATAGCTCAATACTGAACATACAAACTGAGAATGCAATAATGAATCTTATAATGATGCATTAATAACTGAGGCATGTATAACTGAATAACTGAAATATCTAACCTTGCATGTGAAATTCAAGAACTAAGGAAATACATAACTAGGGTTTTGAAATTCATGCGAAAATCTGAATAATAACATGGTAATTTGATTTGGAATATATAACTAACTAATTCATGATATTCTGTTGTAGTTATATAAACCTTAGGTCTAATCATGATATGGGAATCACGAATCTGACTTAAAACTAGGGACCTAATGGGTGAAAGGAACCCTCTAGTGAAATCCCACATACCTGGTGATGATATCCACGGAGAAATCTTTAGATTTTGAGGGTGGAACTTATGGAAACTTGATGTGTTCTTGAACTAGAGTTCTTGATTTTTTTCTCCTTTCTTGCTTCTAATTTTCTAAGTTTCGATTAATGATTTGACTTAGGTAAGTTTTTGTTATGTTTCTAATCTTAAACTAACTAAAATCTCATGACTTGGGGTCAAAACGACGTATCTTAGGGATTCAACAAAGTAGGGAAAGACCAAAAGACCCCTGAGTTAATTGTTGTCGGAGCAATCGACGACCTGGACTGACGGGCTATCGTTCAATCGGTGGTCCATCGTTTGGGTCTTCTTGACAGGCCTTCACTAAAATGGGCATAACATTTTACTCGTAGGTCGGATTTTGGAAAACTTGGTGTCCCTAGAAAGCTAATTCAATTATTGATGATATCATAGTTCATGGTACACCTTGTTGATTTTGTGATAAAATTTATGACCATTTGAAGTTGACCCTATCAGAAATTTCTCCCTAACTAACTACTAAACATCACCTATTGTCAGACCTATGGACCAAATATTGAACAATGGTCCGTGCTGGTCATCCGTAGTTCATGTCAGAGGAAGGGTAACTTGAGTCCCAATTGACGGGCATAGACCATGGACCATAGTCTGACTTATGGACCATAGTTCTATCTGTTGATCGACACTTAGTCGATTTTTCTGGGTTGAGTTTTTAGGAAATCTTCAGTTGCAAACGACGGATGCACAGTACTGGTCGTAGATCAGACTACGGTCCGTCGATCGGTGACACTTTCAGGAAAACTGAATCATCAACTTGGAAATCTAGTTTCCTTCTCCTTACATTTGCACAAGAGTTATGATGACTCTTGGTTGTGTTAAGTCTATCTCTAATGATTTTCACTCTCCATAGCATACAGGACTGAATCTGGTCCTATCAAAGCTGCTTCACCTACTTCAAACCAACGAACACGAGATCTACATCTACGCCTATATAGTGCCTCATAAGGAGCCATCTAAATCATGGAATGTAGCTATTATTGTAGGAGAATTCAATAAGAGGAATGTGATCATCCCAACTACCCTTGAAATCAATCACAAAGCTCTTAGCATATCCGCTAGGGTCAGAATGGTACGCTCTTCCTGTCCATCCGTCTGCGGGTGAAAAATACTGTACTATGGTTTACTTGAGTACCAAGATACTTCTGAAATGACTTCCAGAAATGAAACTGAAGACCTCTATGTGACATAATATACAAAGGAACCCCATGCAACCTGTCACGACCCAAAGTACTAGTCATTACTGGCATCATCGTCCTCTACGAGGACTAAGAAAAGCCTCATAGCATTCGTCCTAGCAATCATATGTAAAAAATGCGGAAAAGTAAAAACTTTTGCTTATATAGCATGGATGTTTACATAGACCTCCACATAGGCAGCATGCATAGGTTTCTCACAATAGATCATAATGACGCGTAGGAATTTAGTCTAATACTTTCTCTCATACCAACCATCTAAATGAAGTCAAACAATCCGGGCAAAGACCTTATACAAAACATAATTGCCATTTAGGGCTTACATCAATATATTCTAAAATAGAAAAGAAATGAATGTCTACTAGACAATACAAGTACAACTAAGATAGAGTGTGGTAGCATCCTCGAACCAGAGGGCATACCAAAACTTGGAGAGTGTAGTCCAAGACTTCTTGCTTTAGCCTCAGTGATACCTCAATGGCCCGAACCTACAATGTTGGGGAAAAAGGGAAGAAATATGGGTTAGAACAAACCACATGTACTAAGTATATCCCTATGCATAAAATTGTTAATGCATGAAAAAGGCACGATTTAGTCAAAACTATGCACAAATTACCAACAATTCAATGTACACATATAAAGAACATCATAACCATATCAACATATAAGTAACTCAAGTAACACTTGTGCAATGCCAAGAATGAAAGCCCCATAACCCTATTCAAAGCTTAGTATCACATTAAGCAACCCATTTCATACTTAAAATATATCTTGGGTTAGGCCACCCGAGGTCTTGATTCTCGGCTTTGACTTGTTGGAAATTCAGACACCTCTACACAAACATATCTACTTCCCTTTTCATTTCATACCACCAATATATGTCATTCATCTTGGTGGCCCCTGGATGGATGGAGTATCGGGATCCATGAGCCTCATCCACAATTTTATCCCTCAAACCATCCACATCCGGCACACATAACCTCCCTTGGTACCTAAGTACCCCATCCTCCCCTTGCCAAAAAGATTTATTATTCTTGTTATGGACCGACTCTTTCAACTCCATCAATAGGGGATATAGATTTTGCTTAGACTTCACGTCCACCACTAAAGACGAATCATAGTTATGACGAACAATAAAACCACCTCTCGATGATTCTTCTAGTCGAACACCCAAACGGGCCAACCTATGAACATCCTTGACTAGTTCCTTTTTTTCATCATTAACATAAGCCACACTAGCCATAGACACTCGACTCAAAGCATCCGCCACCACATTAGCTTTGTCGCGATGGTAAAGGACACTCATGTCATAATCCTTTAAGATCTCTAACCATCTTCTTTGGCGTAGAATCAAGTCTTTTTGGGTGAATACATATTGGAGATTTTGTGATTGGTGAATACATCTATATGCACCCCAAAAAGATAGTGTCTCAAAATTTTCAAAGCAAATACACGGACGCAAGATCAAGGTCATGAGTTGGATAATTCTTCTCATGTGGCTTGAGTTGTCTAGAGGAATACGCTATGAATTTTCCATGTTGCATGAGCACACATCCTAGACCCACTTGGGAGGCATTGCAATAAATCACAAAGCCTTCGGTACCCTCCGGTAAGGTCAATACCGGAACGGAGGTGACTTTATCTTTCAATAATTAGAAAATCATCTAACATGATTCCGACCATTCGAACTTGGACTTTTTTTGGGTTAAGTTCGTTAATGGAGATGCGATAGACGAAAATCCCTCAACAAACATCCGATAGTAGCCAGCCAACCCTAGAAAACTTTGAATATCGGTAGGACTCAATGGTCTCGGCCAACTTTTGACCACTATTGTCTTTCTCGGATCGACCTCTACCCCTTCACTAGAGACAATGTGCCTAAGAAATGCAACCGACCTCAACGAAAACTCACACTTGCTAAACTTAACAAAATGTTGGTTATCGTTAAGAACTTGCTAAACTATTCTCAAATGTCTCATGTGATCATTTTCACTCCTAGAGTATATCAAAATGTCATCAATGAAGACAATCACAAACAAATCAAGACACTTTCTAAAACTAGATTCATAAGATCCATGAATGCCGCCAGGGCATTTGTTAGACCGAATGACATCACTAGAAATTCAAAGTGATAATATCTTGTTGGGAATGCCGTTTTTGAAATATCAACCTCCCTCACTCTAAGTTCGTGTAAGCCCGACCTCAAGTTAATCTTTGAAAAGTAAGTCGCTCCTTAGAGTTGATCAAATAGATCATCAATCCTAGGGAGCGGGTACGTATTATTTATAGTGACTTTGTTCAATTGACGATAATCGTTACACATTCTCAAGGACTCATCCTTCTTCTTCACAAACAATACCGGGGCACCCCATGGGAATATGCATGGTTGAATAAAACCCTTATCTAGAAAATTTTTTAGTTGAGCCTTTTTTTCATTAAACTAGGACGGGGCCATCAGATAAGGAAAAATTGAAATAGGTTGTGTATTTGGAAACAAGTCTATGACAAAGTCGATCTCCTATTCGGGAGGAATTTTGGGGAGTTCATCGGGAATGATCTCCAGAAATTCCTTCACTATGGGTACCGACTCTACTGGAGGGACCTCGGATTCAAGATCCCTAACTCTTACTATGTGATAAAGACATCCCTTTGCAATTAACTTGCAAGCTTTTAGACACAAAAAGATCTTATCCCTATTATTTGAGTTTCCTCCCTTCCACTCAAAAACGAGTTCATTTGGAAATTGAAATTTGACTACCCTTGACCTACAATCAATAGAGGCAAAGCAAGAATGCAACCAATTCATCCCTAATATAATATCCAAATCTAGCATATCAAGTTCTATCAAGTAAACCAACATAAATCTATTGGGCAAGAAAATAGTACAATCTTTATAGACTCTATCAATCACCACGGAAACACCCACTGGGGTAGAAACCGAGAAAGGCTCATCTAATATGTCAGGTAGTATTTCAAATTTCATGGCTACAAGAGGGGTGACAAAGGAAAACGCATCTCCTGGATCCAACAAAGCATATACATCAAAGGAAAATAATTTTAACATACTGGTGACCAAGTCCGTGAGCTCTCTCGATCATTTCGGGATTGGAGAGCATAGAAGCGACTCTTCTTAGGAGCATTCAGGTTTGGAGCACTTGCTTGAGCTTGAGCATTTTCCCCTCCTTGAGTTTTTATCATTGGGAGATCTTTATTCATGTGACCACTCGTGCCACAATTATAGAAATTACCCGTTCCCACAAGACACTTGCCATCATGCCTTCAACCACATTTAGAACACAGAGGCCTATCAACATAAGAACGACCACTTTTTCTTTCTTGGGGCTTGGGAGTAGGCACCTTACTCTTAATGGCCCTTCGAGTATTAGAAGATCCTCGCTTATGAAACCTCTTCTTGAACCTTTGTCTGTTTTGAACCTCATACCTATTCTTAGAAGAATTCCCCTCTTCGGTTCTCTCCTTCTTCAACTCCCTACCAACTTGCTTAAGCTTTTGATCCTCAATTTGTTCGGCATGAACCATGAGATGAGAGTTGTCCATGCTAGGGATCAACATAGCCTACCTACACTCATTTACCACAACATCGGATATCCCCATGACGAATTTTTTCATCTTGGTCATAGAATCCGCAACTATAGTAGGAGCATGCTTTGATAGTTGAGTGAATTTGAGGCTATACTCCTTCACGCTCATACCCCCTTGACGAAGGTTGATGAATTCTTGCATTTTTCTCTCTAGTTCCAAGGGAAAGAACCTATCAAGGAAAGCCGTTTTTAAAGCTCCCCAAGAAATCCGACCTTCTATAATCGGCCTCTCATCCTTCCATTGCTCATACCACTCTTGAGCCACATCTTTGAGTTAGTAGGCGGCTAGTTCCGCCTTTTCTTAGAAGAAATACCCATAGCATCAAGACCTTGAACACTTCATGAATGAACCCTTGTGGGTACTCCTCCACCTTAGAGCCATAGAAAGTAGGGGGATGCATCCTTATAAGTCCCTAATCCTTAAAGCGGTGGTATTGGCATAGGGGTTCACTTGCACCCTTGTATTCCTAGCAACTTGGGTAGACAATACTTGAGTCAATCTATGAATGACCGACTTTATCTCAACATTAGACATATCCCCTTCTTCAATAGAAACTTGAGGGGGAACTGCCTCGTTCAAGTTCTCCTCTTCGGCCTTTTGAGCATTGTTCCTCCTTGTATTCATTGCCTACAAGCACAAATAACGGATTTAAAAGAAAGTACTAGGTAGAGTTAATACTCTTAGGCACCACTAAAGAATAACAAGAGAGTGAAAGTTCCTAATAATCACATAGTCGCTCATTCATAAGTGTGGCGCGCTTCACAATTATGAGAAAAATACTACATAGACGTGATTTAATGAGACATCAATCCTAAGAAGATTTAACCTCATGCTCAGATACCAAGTTTGTAACGACCCAAAGTACACCATAGTTGTTACCGGCGTCATCGTATTCTACTAGGACTAAGACAAACCTCTTAGCATTTGTCATAGCAATCATACGTTAAAAATGCGGAAAATTAAAAACTTTTGTTTATATATCATGACGGTTTACATAGACCTCTACATAAGAAGCATACATAGGCTTCTCACAATAGATCATAAATAACGCATAGGAATTTAGTCAAATACTTTATCTCATACCAACCATCTAAATGAACTCAAACAATCTGGGCAAAGCCCTTATACAAATCCATTAATGCCACATAGGGCTTACATCAATATATTCAACAATAGGAAAGAAATTAATGTCTACTAGACAATAAAAGTACTACTAAGATAGAGTGTGTCGTAGCATCCTCGAACTAGAGGAAATACCAAAACTTAGAGAGTGTAGTCCAAGCCTTCTTGCTTTAGCCTAAATGATACCTCAATGGCCCAAACTTACCATGATTAGGGTAAAAAGAAAAAAATATGGGTTAGTACAACCACATGTACTAAGTATCGTCCCTATGCATAAAATTGTTAATGCATGAGAAAAGGCACAATTTAGTCAAAACTATGCAGAAATAACCAACAATTCAATGTACACATATATGTAACATCATAACCAAATCAACATTCAAGTAACTCCAGTAACACTTGTGCAATGCCAAGAATAAAAGCCCCATAACCCTATTCAAAGCTTAGTATCACATTAAGAAACCCATTTCATACTTAAAATATATTCTAAGATATATAACATGCTTCATATAACAATACTAGTCATAGCTTATCAACATAATCATAAACATAATCATAATCATAATAGAACACTACTAGCCCCATCCTATAGGATCCCACATGTGCAATGTGTAAGATAAGTCTCATACCCTCCCTCAGACTATCTAGTAACCTTTAAGACAACCCTAATAGAAGTTCACATGCATAACTTGTTTATACTTTTACGTATGGGAAATAAATACCATAACCGACATGAGATCATGTGAGCTACATGGAATCCGGTGTTCTACCCCCACACCGAAAAGAGAGGGTTAACACTTGAGTAAGGTGCAACCATTCGTACATTGCTATTCTAGGTGGATCACTAAGCTGGAGTACTCTGTGGGTACATATTTAAGGGTCAAGGAGATTGCTTCTAGAAACCTTGATTACTAATCTTGAAGGTTTCCATCTCATGAGACAAGACATATCTTTGGAACCAACACTACTAGTTGTGAAGAAACCCATGTGGGAAGTCGGACTTACTAACGTGAGACCTCCATCTCATTTACATGACCTTTCGGTTCTAAGCAATTATTCCCTTTAGTAATCATCATATAACATCATACAAGTTCACATTAGTCTCTTTTAGACCTTTTAGTAACCATTTTATCATAATAGCTCATAGGTTATCACAAGTGAGAACTATCCTTTCACTTTAGACACAACATTATGTCATGAGAAACTACATTCAATCATATAATAATCACATCATAATATAATTACATACTTCATTGACAATTCATAGATCTAGGGTTAGGGATGAGGGATCCTTGTCACCAACATTACAACAACACAATTAGATATAGCATCATCATCACATAAGTAGATTTCACCTTGCATAAGAGATCAAAGGAGAATCAAGATCATACCTCATTGCCCTTCATGGGACTTCAAACTTCAATACCCAATAAATCACAATCAACTTATGAAATAGGGCAATTCATGAAGTATTAACATAAATCAAATCAAAGTGAGCAAGTGACATGTTCATCACCCTCAACAATTCACCTTAATCAATCCAAGAAATTGGGGACTTAGGAGAAATACATAGGTGAAGGGAAATACCATAGGAATTCATCAATTAACCATTAATTAATACTTAAACAACATTAATTCATCATAATTCATCACAATTAACTCATAATTTCGTTTTAAAAAGAAGATCCATGTGAGGAGAAAAACCCTTGTTTTGGGGGATTTAGAAATCATATTTTGAAGGACCTCTTGGGGAAAGGAATCCCAAGAGTGAAATAAACCATACCTTATTGATGAGAAATCCACGAAATTGGGTTGATAAACTTGAAGGCTTGATCTTCTTGTTGGAGCTCTAATGGTCTTCAATGGAGTTTTGGTGGAAGAGAGAATTTGGGAGAGAGAGGGTGATCTTTTTTATTTCAACTTGTGGGAGTTGATTTGATTTATTAAATTGACCTAAAACTGACCCTAATAGATTATATAGTCACCCATTAAATTACCCAAAAAACCCCTCACTTAAATGAGTTTATTTATGAAGTCAAAACACCAAAATATGACTTTTACGATATTTGAGAAGTGAATGCACGTCGCTGGGTTAATTCCCAAATTTATTTTTGAATTTTGATATAAGGCAGTGAGATACGTGTCAGATCCATGTCGCACAGTAGCCCCCCAATTCTTGACATTCGCAGACTGCTTTGGCAGCCTGCCTACCCATGTTGGGGTCCTTCCCAAGGATCCTTCTGATGTTCCTTGGGGTGTCATTTTCGAATGTTTAGACTCTTTATACTACCCTCTACCTAAAAAATGTATTTTTACAAGTTATGGATACCATATTACCCTCCGAAACCTTGACCAAACATAGGGACGTCAACTAGTTAAATTTTTCTAGTTTCCGGATGTTAAGGCTTTTCTTTAATACTATTGCTCCGAAACTTCTCAAACAGGTTATTTATACTTATTTAGGTCTAAAAACATAATTATTTAACATATTAAGGTCTATTATAGATAACGGAATTTACGGGGTGTTACACAACCTCATCTGCCCAATCTGTAGTCTTGACCGTCGAAAAGCATGAATACTTAGTCATCTTGTCAACTATCACTCAAATATAGTCATGTTTTTTGCAAGTATTAGGTAACCCTGTGAAGAAATCCATATTGATCACTTTCCACTTCCAAGTAGGAATGTCGTTCTCTTAAAGCATACCCCTTGGTTTTTGATGTTCTACCTTGACTTGCTGGCAATTGGGGCACTTACTCACAAAATCTTTCATGTCCCTCTTCATGACATTCCACCAATAGACTTCCCGCAGATCGCGGTACATCATAATGTCTCTTGGATGAATAGAATATATGGAGTTATGAGCTTCTGCAAGAATATGTTGTCTCTACTCACCCACATAAGGAACACACAATCTACCTTGGTAGCGAAGTACACCATCTCCCTCTTGGGAGAAGACCTCCTCTCTCTAATTCTGGACTGCACCCTTTAGCTCAAGCAAGATTTGATCACTGTCTTTCGTTTACTTAACGTCCACTACCAAAAGAAGATTCTACCATATTTTGAACTGTTACACCACTGTCTGATATGCTCATAAGGCAAACTCCCAAATGAGCAATCCTGTGAACATCCTTCACTAGTTCCTTCCTATCTTCCTCAACATGGGCTACACTACCCATAGATAATCTGCTAAGAGCATATGCTACTACATTCGCCTTACCAGGATGATAATGCACACTCACATCATAACCCTTAAGAAACACAAGTCATCTCCTTTGGCGAAGATTCAACTCTTTCTGGTGAACACATCAATATGAATACCATACAAGTACGACCTCCAAATCTTGTGTGCATAATCCAGGAAAGATAGGAGGGGGTGGAATACTTAGAAATGAATATGTTAATATCATCTATGCTTTTGCTATACCTCTTGGGGAAGGTACTAATAATCAAGAAGAGATACAAGATGCTATATATGGACTGCATTGGTGTATAGAGCATGGTTATAGGAATATCATCCTTGAAGTTGATTCACAATTATTGAATAAATGGCTATTGTGTAGAGATCAACCTCCTTGGAAGCTGCAAAGGTTTGTATTAGAAATACAAAAACTTACTAACCAATGTAATTACTTTTCATGTGTACATATTTACAGGGAAGCCAATTGTACAGCAGACATATTATCAAAACATAGTCATAGGCAAGATATTATACAACATTATAATACTTAGAATCAACTACCACAAGAAGAAAAAGGAAGTTATATCTTAGAAAAAATGGGAGTTCAAAGCTTCAGAAGAAGGAAATTAAGAAGGATTAAATATCCTCCTTGAGTATTTTATACCACATTCTAAATATAACAGTTAAAGATGCAGGAAGAAGCTGATCAGAAGCAGCAAGGGAACAAGCAAAACAGAAGTGAACCTATAACATATATTATGTCTACATATGGTATAATTGTTGTTGCAGGTAAAAGGAAACCAGTATTAGCAAGAACCAAGCAAATTATTACATATACAAATTATTACACCAAATACAACAAAAGGAGGAGGAAATACAACAAAGTGGAAGATTAGCTAAATTGATAGATTAGCATAATCATTAGTATCTTATAGATTTCTCTTTTCCTTTACTAGTAAATGGGAGAGTCTCCTTATTTATGTTTTCTTATAAAAAGTGTATTAGGGGAAGTTTCTCCTTAGATACTTAGTTTTTCTTTAGATGCATCTCAATGTATTAGGTTATATTGACTAACCTTTATAGGTATGTCAAATATATACCTACCAAATGATAGAAGGTAAGGTTTATGCCCCCCTTCTTGTACTCTTTTTTTCTATTAATGATAAGGCCTGGGGGTGTTGCTCAGCCCCTGACCCACCTCAAGGGTCGTTCTCAAAAAAAAAATCTTGTGTGCAAACACCACTGCAGCAAGCTCGAGGTCATGAGTGGGATAGTTCTTCTCATGCACCTTAAGATGTCTAGAAGCATAAGATATAACCTTTTCTTGTTGCATCAACACACAACCTAGGCCAACTCTGGGTGCATCAGAATAGATCACATAACCATCTGAACCCTCTGGTAGTGTCAAGACAGGAGTTGTAGTTAATCTAGTTTTCAATTCTGCAAAGCTTTTCTCACAATCATCTGACCATTGAAACTTGACAATCTTCTAAGTCAACCTAGTCAATGGTGAGGCTATAGATGAAAATCCTTCCATGAACATTCTGTAATAACCCGCTAGACCTAAGAAACTTCTAATATATGTAGCATAGGTAGGTATGGGCCGTTGTTTTACTAATTTTATCATCTGCGAATCCACTCGGATCCCTTACTAGATACAATGTGACCAAGGAAAGCAATAAATTGCAACGAGAACTCATGTTTGCTAAACTTAGCGAATAACTGGCAATTCTTTCAGAGTATGAAGAGCAACTAAAATCACTCACACGTTCTTCCTCATTCCTAGAGTAAATGAGGATATCATCAAGAAAGACGATAACAAATAAGTCAAAATACTATTTGAACAATCTGTTCATCAAATACATGAAAGGTGCATGAGCATTGGTTAGTCCAAATGACATAACTACAAATTCATAATGACCATACAGAGTTCTAAAGGTTGTTTTCAAAATGTCACTATCTTGACTTTGAGCTGATGATAACCCGATCTGAGGTCTATCTTTGAGAAGTGACTAGCACACTAAAGGTTGTCAAACAAGTAAGCAATCCTGGGGATGGGATGCCTATTATTGATTGTGACTTTGTTCAATTGTATATAGTCAATGCACATATGAGAGAACCGTCTTTCTTCTCTACGAACAACATTGATGCACCTCATGGTGAAATACTAGGTCTCATGAAGACCTTATCTAAAAGGTCTTAGAACTGCCCTTTAAATTTCTTAAGCTTTGTTGGAGGCATTATGTAAAGAAGAACAGAAATAGGCTAGGTATCTGGAAGGAGATTAATTCCAAAGTCAATTTTCCATTTAAGGAGGAACTCCGGGAAGATCTTCTAGAAACTCACTAATTATTGGAATTGACTCAGTAATTGGGGTTTCAGAGCAAGAATCTTTAACCCAACCTACATGATAGAGATAACCCTTAGAGATCATCTTTCTGGCCTTTACATAAGAAATGAATCAACCCATAGTCGCTAAGCTACTACCCTTTCATTCTAGGATTGGTTTGTTTAGATAATAAAAACGACAATCCTAGTTCTACAATCGATTGAGGCATAATAGGAATGTAAAGAATCCATGCCTCGAATGACATCGAAGTCTACCATTTCTAACTCTACAAGATTTTTTGAGGTGACTTATTGAGAGACTGAGAAAGGGCAATTTCTGTATACCCATCTTCCTATAATTGGGTTACTAACTAGAGTAGCGACTGAGAATTGTTCTAAGAGAGTTTATGGACTAACACTGAATTGGACTTCTATGTAAGGATTAATAAGAATAGAGTAGCCCCTGAATCTAACAATGCATAAACATTAAGGTCAAAGACTCGTAACATACCAGTGACTACATCATGAGAACCTTCCAATTCCTGGCGAGCCTGAAGAGCATACAACTGGTTCCGACGCTAACTGCCACCTGTACTAGATGAGTTACCCAGCTAAGTCGAGTGACTTGCTGGTGCTGCTGAAGTTGTAGACTGAGCTCTACCATTACCACCTCTTTAACCTTGTCCAGAAGGAAAATATAACACCCTTCAAATGACTTAGCTGAAGCTAGATCCTAACATGTTTATCATGATGTTTTAAGGTCCTAAAAATGGT
Organism: Solanum pennellii; assembly: GCF_001406875.1. Classification (NCBI taxonomy): domain Eukaryota; kingdom Viridiplantae; phylum Streptophyta; class Magnoliopsida; order Solanales; family Solanaceae; genus Solanum; species Solanum pennellii. The sequence continues at coordinate 33,190,961 of NC_028641.1, forward strand.
CTATAATGTGGTATTGAGGTAGTGTCTAGAGTTTTAGGTGATTCGGAAGTGAAACGTCAAAGGACTACCAAGACGTTCGATGATTAAGTCAACAATATTCCTCATGTGTGGTTATGTGTCTATACATGTTTTTAGTGAGGTCATGAGGTAATTATATGATTTAATATAGGGTTTATAGGCAGTGTGTCAAGCTTCGTGACGTTTGGAGGTCAAACATTCAAGAACGTCCATGACGTTCGAAAGGTTTGCCTTGAAACGACCTTGTGTGTTTTGGCATGTTTCATTGTGTTTTACGTGTTTGATTTGGATGAAATTCATGTGAGAGGTACAAAAATTGTATACAAACCTATTAAGGTTTGAAACTTCCGGGTGGAAGTTCCCTAGGACCAACCAAGGGTCCTTGAGGAAAGACCCTTCTCAAGAGCCAAGTTGTCTAGACCAAGCCCCAAACGACTAAGGCAAATGACGGCTCGTCGGCCAATCAAATCCCCGTTGATGGGTGTGATGGGTTAATACTTATCCTAGGGATATCAAGCTCCCAAATTCAAGTTTCTGAACCAAACAACACAAGGACATGACGATCCGTTTGTGGAAAAATGGTTCGTCGACTGCCACCCGCCGATGGTACTGGTTTCCTGCGTGCAGTCACTGTTAAGTTAGGGGTGAAGTTGTAAATTCACCCCACGTCCAAATTAGAAGTTTGGAGGTTCCTTAACGGTATTTTGGGTATTTTAAACATGTTTGTAAGCCTTTAACACTTAGAAGGTTTCATTCTTCAAAATCAAAACCCAAATTACCTTAGAAATTTTCTAGAACTCCATTGGAGCCAAAACTCAAAGAAGGGCTCAGATTGGAGAATTGAGTCGAGATTCTTAATATAATTGGAGGACTAGATTTATTGAGGTATGGCTTTTGATCCTTGAAACTCTATTCATCAATGATCCCAACTTTCAAAGAAGTTTTCTAAAGTTTATGAAATGTCCAATTTTATGATCCATCCATGGGTTCTTGCATTAAAGGCTTTGAAGCATTGTATATTGATTGAATTGTAATTAATTAGATAATTTTAAATCAATTAACCTGTGAACCCATGTAATTGATGAACCCTAGTTTTTGACTACTTTATGGGTTAAGTGATTTGGACTTAATGCTTATCTAGTGTAGTTTTCTATGGGCTATTGATTGATGTAATAATTGTATTAAATTGATATCTAGGTTATCTTATGTTGGTGAATATATGTTTAATTGACATAGTTTCATTGAGTATCATAGTTTTTATATTGAATTGATGTTCATGGTCATTAGTAAGGGCCTTATGGTATTGAATTGGATGATTTGACATTTTATTGAAATATTGAGAATGGAGTGGTGGTACACTGCCCTAATTCTCTTTATTTTATGTTAATTAGACTTCAATTGTGTTGTGATTGCTATTTTCCACTTATGGTGGCGGTGTTATGTGCCTTACTTGCAATTGATGTGGCCTTGTTGGTGTTACTTTATGTACTATGATGATCATGGCCTTGTCGACAAATACTTGAAGTATTATGATGATAATATATATATATATATATATATATATATATATACTTTGAT
>NC_028641.1:33192742-33362953 GCF_001406875.1 Solanum pennellii
TATATATATATATATATATATATATATATATATATTAAGTAATGTCAAAGTTTCTATGTATGCTAGGAGATCATGTAGATTATGCTATGTGCTTATATGTGTAGTCTTAGATGTTGATGCATGATTGTTCCTACTTGACTATATGGGTTGTAATGGTTATGTTGGTGATGATATAGTAATGTATAGGATGACATAAAGATGATAAGGGTCATTCCTAATTTCTTCAAAAAATGATATGCTATATGTGATAAAGTAAAGAATGTTGTGTCTTGTTTTAGTAGACTTGTGTCCATTACGTAATACATGTATGAATGATATGTGAATACGAGATGTTTTGACTAGGTAGGTTTAGTTCACCCTTTTCATGTATGAATGAATGATATGTGAGACCTTAGATGATGTTAAGAAGGTCATGTACGTGGAACCTTAAACCTAAAGGTAAGGTTATGAATGTCGAAGTTGAAGAGTTGTAATGGTATCCTTGATGTAAAGGATGACGGACTTAGGGTTGGTTGGCTGGAACGGCATCATCCTTAGGAAAGTCATAATGAGTTATCGTAGTCGCCATTGAAAGGTAGCCCTAGTGGAACTCTTTGGTAGGGTGAATGTGATTGGGTAATGAACTAAATAAGGAACCTCTTCATATGATCATTTAGTGTCAATGACTCTATGAGAACAGAGGCTAGCACCTAGTGATTATGTTATGGGAAGTAGCTCTACTTGAGAAGGAGACTATAGTACAATGTATCTGTACTTGAGAATGAGACCAGAGTGCATAAAAGACCTTTATAGTCTTTAATCATGTGCCTACATGGGATGTTTCCTAGTTCTACCCTTGGCAAGTAGAACGCCCTCATTGGAGTAGGTTAGAACACCAAATTCCATGTTTATCTATCATGGTCTATATCGGTTAATTCCTTTTCTCATCATATGGGATACCTACAAGCATTAGAGAAGTTCTATGAAGTTTAGGTGGTGGTATGGGATGTTATCTAGACATTGCACAATAGGTTTTGAAGGTGTTAGTTAGATTCCCTAGATCTTGTCCAATACCATTACTTGAATGTCCTTATGTTATGAATGAGTCTTAAATGAACTAATGAATGTAATGATTTAAATTAAGAAATCATGTTAAATGAAAAAGTACTTATCTATAGTAGTTAAGGGTTTTCTAGTAAAGGTGTGAAGGGAGAATATTAATGTTCAGTTCGTATCTTACCTAGATAAGTCTTAAGAATGACTCTAGTTAGCGAAAATGGTTGATTATGTAGATATGATCTAAGTCTTACGTTGTCTTAAGGGTTATTTAGGTAATCTTGAAGAGGTCAATCATGGACATTATCTTCTTGATTTACTTAAGTAAGTCTTTTGATAGCCTTTTGATAGGAGGATGTCATATTATCTATATGTTGTAGTATTAAGTGATAATGATTCTATCTTAGATATTCTATAGGATCTCTTAAGTGTGTGTGTGTAAGGGATTGTATGGGTGGTTACTTCACAACTCACTCAAGTGAGACTTAGAATCACCTTTGGTAGAAGGATCTCATGTTCATGTAATTGGTGTCTTGTAAGTGTGTGTTGATCTCATTATAGATGGTCTTAAGGATCAATTAGGTGTGCCTAGAGAGGTTTGTATGGCAGTCTCTCTTTGTCTTACTTAAGTGAGTCTTAGGATAGACTTTATTGAGAGAATTATATGCTATAATGTGCCTAAGGTAGAATTAAGCAACTTCACTGTAACAGTGAAGAAATTCACTGTACAGTGAATAGAGGTTACTATAATGTTGTCCTAAAAATGTTCAAAATTGACTAAGTGATTTCTTATGTGTTTCTATGTTGTTTAATGTTATTCTTATGATTATATTGTGATATTTAAATGAAAAGATGCATATTTCCAATAAATGTCTGTTTTCATGATTTTATGCATAATGTCATACTTAGTACATGTGTTTGTACTAATTCCATGCTTTTATCTATCTCCATAGTGGTTGGTAGGTGAGGAGAATTTGGGAAGCAAGACTTGTATTGTAACATCATTCAAGTGAAGTTGAAGTATGTCCTTATTTGACACGAGGGCATATATGTCTTTTATGTCTTTTATTGAAGTATTGTAATAGATTAAGTATTTCTATGTTCGTATTGTATGGGCCGTTTCCCAAAGTATTCTTGTGTCTAAGGTTTGATAAAATGAGATTTAGCATTTCCTATGAGTTTATATGAAATATATTTTAAGCACTTATAGAATGTTTATGAAATGTTTTAATTCCGCACTCCTTTTCATATGTTTATATACGATGAAAGATACAGAAGGTCATGTACAAGACCTCTGAGAGGTCAAGTATGCTGGTTGCATTCTGAGAATTCCATATCTTCTAGGGTGTGGTTTCGGGATGTGACAGACAATCCCTCAACCTGTGACCAAACTAACCACACCCAAAGCATCCTTCCTTTCCTGCGAGGCACTCGCCTGGATGGTTCTTACTACAGTTAGGGAAAGTAAGGTAAGTCTTGGTTCTTGAGACACTTCCCTGAGACTTAGATCCAGGTGCCCTAACTTTCTAATCATACTTGTTCTTCAGGATGGAACACTAGATAAAGGGACTGGGGTTGAAAAATTTTGCTGACTCTACGAGCGATTTTCACCACTCGATTTCTCCTGAGAATAGTCATAGTTCCCATTCCTAGCCTTCTTATTCTCCTTGGCCTGTTCCCTAAGCCTATCACCGTCAACCTACTGAGCATGAGTCATAAGCCTAGAGATGTTCATATCTCCTAGTAACATAGCATTTCTACACTCTATTCTCACTAAATTTGACACTCCATACAAGAACTTATTCATTTGAGCATTAGAGTTACAACCATGTGAGGAGCATACATGGAGAGTTGGTAAAACTTGAGCCCATAATCATGGACCGTCTCCCTACCTTAAGTTCATGAATTCCTTAGCCTTTGATTCTCTCAACTCTATTTGGGAAAAACATTTCCAAAAAGGTCTCACTAAAGTAATCCCAAGTAATAGGAACTGCATTTGTACCCCTATTTTCCTTCCACTGAGTGTACCAAATATGAACAACATCTTTCAACTGGTATGATGCCAACTACACTCAATCATTCCCAGTGACCTGCATCACCTCAAAGATCATCTTGATCTCATCTAAGTAGTTTTGGGGATCCTCACAAGTCTGTGATCCTAAGAACTCAGGAAGATTTATCCTAACAAAGTCACAAACCCTTGCTGCTGCTGCTGATCCGCCAATAACATTCATAGGAGCTTGAACCCGCTGATTGTTATGGTTGGCGACACTCTGAGCCAACATCTGAATGGAATTCCTGAATTTACCATTAAAGACTTCTTGATCTGGGATTGGAGGAGTTGCGTTTGCATTCCTAGCTTCACATTCCTGGCATTGGTACTATGAGGCGGCATGATCTGAAACGTAGAACGTCGAGTTAGAATGATAAAAGTAACAAGAAAGTGAAGTTTTTCGTAAAACACATCATAGACTTTTCTCATTAGATGTGGTGTACTTTACACCCATTAAATCTACGTAGTACGGCTTTTCAGACATCCTAGGACACCTAAGCCTAGTGCTTTGATACCGAGTTTGTCACGCTCGAGATACCCCTAAGATGCGGACACGGGACCTAGGACCACATATGATCCCAAGCTAACCCTGCTGGCATGATCATCAATATAACAAAGATAATAAACTGATGCGGAAGCTAAATCATAAATAAAATTAAAAGATAGGGAATACCCATATACTATAACTGAGATATTTGAAACTGATGAGTTTAATACAAAGAAAATATTAAATCAATACTATGTTGTAACTAACTATGTCTAAAAATATCCTCTAAACTGACTAGAAATGTTGGGAAAGGCCGCAGCTACGTCTAGCAAAAACATAAACTAAATGACTTAAAGATTGAAATGAACTCATGACTCTTGTCCTCGGAAAACGAGGACTCACCATAGATTCTGTTGAACTTGAAATCGGGAATTGATCTAAGCACGACCTGCATGCTGAGAACCTTAACCTACATCATGAGAAGATGTAGCGCACGTACGCGTCAGTACTTGAAAGGTGTTGAGCATTTAAGATAGAGTAAAGCTGAAATAAAACATAACTGAACAAGCAACAAAGTAAGTATAATATTCTGAACATGATATATTAAATTCTGAGCTAACTAGATGCACTAACCAGTTTATAGCATGCTGAGACTAAATAATAATTGAACTGTAAATATGGTCAATGCGATAAAGTCTAACTGAACAGTGGGAGCTAGTAATAACCAACAATAAAACCACATGAGGTAAATATGGAGTCCGATGTATACGCCCTATCGAGAGGACCCAATATACCTTGCCAGGCGTATAAAGTCATGTTGGCATGATCACTAAATGATGCCCACAGAGGGGACTAACAACCTACTTTGCTAGTAGTTCTGCACTATTTGGGTACGCTGAACCCTAGTACAACTTGGTATTATGCTATTCCCAATTAATTAAGTGATTAATATATTATGACTTAATTTCCGTAAATACTGAATAGCTCAAAACTGAACATACAAACTGAGAATGCAATAATGAATCTTATAATGATGCATTAATAACTGAGGCATGCATAACTGAAAAACTGAAATATCTAACCTAGCATGTGAAATTCAAGAACTAAGGAAATACATAGCTTTCTGAAATTCATGCGATAATCTGAGTAATAACATGGTAATTTGATTTGGAACACATAACTAACTAATTCATGATATTCTGTTGAAGTTATAAAAACCTTAGGTCTAATCATGATATGGGAATCAAGAATTTGACTTAAAACTAGGGACCTAATGGGTGAAAGGAACCCTCTAGTGAAATCCCACATACCTAGTGATGAAATCCACGGAGAAATCTTTAGATTTTGAGGGTGGAACTTATGTAAACTTGATGTGTTCTTGAACTAGGGTTCTTGATTTTTTTCTCCTTTCTTGCTTCTAATTTTCTAAGTTTTTATTAATGATTTGACTTAGGTCAGTTTTAGTTATGTTTCAAGGCTTAAACTGACCAAGATCTCATGATTTAGAGTAAAAACGACGTATCTTAGTTGTCCAATGAAGTAGTAAAAAAATAAAAGACCCCTAAGTTAATGTAGTCGGAGCAATCGACGACCTGGATTGATTGGCCATCGTTCAATCGATGGTCCATTTTTTGGATCCGTTGTTTGGGTATGCGCAACATTCCTTCATTAAAATGGGCATAAATTTTCATTTGGTGGTCAGATTTTATAAAACCTGTGGCCCTGGAGAGCTAATTCAATTATCTATCATATCATAGATCATGGAACACCTAGTTCATTTTGTGCTTAAAGTTATGACCATTTGAAGTTGACCTTATCAGCAATTTCCCCCTAACTAGATGCTAAACATCACCTACAGTCAGACCTATGGACCGTAGATCGAACGAAGGTTCGTATTGGTCATTCGTAATTCATTTTAGAGGCTGGGTAACATGAGTCTCAATCGATGGGCATAGACCATGGACCGTAGTCTGACTTACAGACCATGGGTCTGTCCGTGGATCGACACTTAGTTGATTTTTCTGGATTGAGTTTTACGGAGAGCTTCAGTGGCAGACGAAGGATGCACAGTATGGTCCATAGATCAAGATAAGGTCTGTCGATAGTGATTGTCGATTGCACTTGTACATTTTTAAAAAGGTGGTTTTTTTGTCTGTTTTGGCTATGGGGTGTTACATTGCCTATTGTGTGGAATGAATTATTGTCACGACTCGATTCTACACCATGGACGTGGACGGCACTCCAAGACCATTGTTGGTCCCTAAGTGAACCCTCATCTGGCCTGACTACAAGTAGAAGACTAACTTAAGCATGCAAAAGCTTAAAACTAAAATAAATTCAATAAACTCAACTCTAATAGGATATAATTCAATGAAAAACTTTAAATAAAAATAATATATTCAACTATCTATAAAATAGGTAACTTTTGTCTTTAAAACATTTGATTAAAAAATGAGTAATATAGACTTCTTAACTAAACCGAGAATCTATGAAGCCTGTTACTGATAACGATGGAAATGGGGACAAAAACCACGACATCCTAACTAAACTGAAAAGTAAATGAAAATCCTACGGAAACGAGGAGGCTCACCATGGATAACTCGAACTCTGGGATGTATCAACGAAGCTCCTGTTGATGATATTGAATACATTTGTATGCATCATGAGAAGATGTAGGACAATCGGCTCAGTTAGTGGAATATACGAGCATGTAAGGGGAATTCTACGACATAAAACATAGGCTTGAAGTTGATAAAAAGGAAACATACTTACCTCTTTTCAACTCAACTCAACTCAAATCAAGAATAAGATATTTAACTCAAAGATTAGATATTCAAGGATAAGATACTCAACTAAAGATTAGAAACTCAACTCAAAGATAGGATATTTGACTCATGATACTCAACTCAATATAAAGCAAGAATATGTATGCAATATATAGAAAGCTTTAAAAAATAGTAAAATCAACTTAGTTCATTAAATAAATGCAATAAAAAACTTAACTTTACTGATATATAAAAGTAATATAGTTTCTTTGGGAGATTCTCTAATCGACAACCATCATTGTGAACCTAAGTGATGATACAACGTTTTACATCACGCTTCCAAGGACCATCATATACCTTGCCATCGGTATAGGACCTTACTTAACTTAGTCTATCTATTAGCTTAATATGTGATCATCTAAAACGTATGACCCATTAATACCCATTATGGCTACATGGTTTACATGGAGACTTGAGTTAATCTGAACTCTCATCCCCACATCGCTGCCCAATACTACTCTCAAAATATACTCTAGTTCATTCTTTTAAAATAACTTTCTTTCTTTGGGTTGAGATAATTTTCTCAACACTTAGATTTAGAATCTCTCTTGGAATCAATATTCCCTTTTCTTGCTCAATACTCTTTCTTAGTTCCTCTTTAACTTAAATGTGAAAACATTTATATAATCTTAGGGAATACTTAATCCCCTAATAGCTTTTGAGAAATGAACTCAACTCTTAGGGAATACTTAGTTCCATTATATTACTTTGAAGGAAGATCTTCAACTCTTTACTATTTATTTGACTTAAAACTTGAGCCTTGAAACGAAATTACAACTTTTAATAAAGACTCTTGAAAGTTTAAGATTTTTGGTTTGACTTACTTCTTAACTTCTAAACTTAACTCTTAGCTTTCCTTGAAGTGAAGTATGGATTCAAGGTTCATGATCTCATGTTTATGGATGATTCCATGATTTTCAACTTGGAGGGTTCATGCAGATTTATGAGCATGAACTACTCAACTCGAGAACTCAAATTACTTCTCAACTCAAGATTGTTCGACTTATAGGGTTCATGAGGAATTATGGGCACGAACAATTAAACTCAAGGAATTCATGGGTAAAATTTAATAGTACCATGATTATAAATATAAGCTCAAAAGGAATAAGGAACTAAATACTAAAGACTTAGAACTTGGAGATACTAGTCCTCTCAATGATATTCAATTTATGGAACTCATGCAGAAGTTATGGGCATGGACGAATCGACTCGACTAGACCGGAAGGTCTATGTAACTAGATGGAACTCATGTATACATATCTTCTCATTAACTTACTTCCTTCTTCAAAATTTAGTTAAAGTCAATGATGAATCTCAAAGAATTTACAATTGAACATAAAGGTTTTCTTAAACTCTACTCTTAACTCTGCCTAGAATGTGAATTATGAATTTAAAAGTTATGGTTCATGATATGAAGGATCTAGGTGATATTATTGTACAATCATTAATACATTCTCCTCACTCTTATGCTCACTTACTTGAGTCCTGAAATAAGTTATTAGAAGTTGTAGAAGACTCCTCAAAAGGACTCGAAGGGACTCTCTCAAAAGGTTCGGAAGAACTCTCAAAACTTAATTTGAACTTTACCTTTAATTTGAATTAATATTATAAGGTTCTGATTCATGTTATGAATGATTTCGAAGTGTAGTTTGAAGTGTTTAGAATCAAAAGGAGTGAAGATACACTTTAAATGAGCTCAAACGGAGCAACCGATGGCGAACTGGATGGGGCAGTTGACCTTGGGGTTATGGTTAGCGCGGGGAACGAACCCCTGAAGTACAGAGAAAGGTTTAGGGCACTCTGGCAGGCGCGCCACCCAGGCCCCAACCCAGAAAATCTGTTGAACATCCTTGCTCATTTTCTCACCCTACATCACCTAAAATCGAAAGGTTTCTTCATCAATCACTTGGATTCGATAATTTAACTTAATTACAGTCGAATATACTGAAAACAACACTCAAGTTACTCAATATAATCTCAAGAATTCATCAGAAAACCATCCACAATAAGATTTAGAATGAACCTCAAGAACACCTATAAAGAATTTATCAAGAACTCTAATCTTTCAACTTTAGGAATGAAATTTCGCTGAAAAATAACATGACTGGTGTGTGCCTGAACTAACCCAACACTATGGAAGCTTACATACCCCTTAGGGATTAAACCCATGGCGAAAATCCGCAACTAAACTCAAGATCGTCGACGAACGCCTTCATCCTTTCCTCTTTTCTCCTCCTTTCTCTTCTTTTCTCTTCTTGTTTCTTCTTGAACTCTAAACTTAAACCTTAGGCGTATATTACGATTTTAAAATTGAACCTAAAAGTATTAGAACCCTAAAATACTACTAAAAACGAATTAAATATGATTGTATAAGGAAATGCTAAAAATATCCCTCACCATTTTCGGCTAACTTTCCTTAACTGGACGCCTAATTTCAAAAGGTCATATCTCACCAATCCAAACTCGAAAATTAGGAAAATAGGCAGTGTTGGAAAGATAATTCAAATTTTTTTTCTATGGTATCTTGTAGCACTCCTAAAATATCCTGTAGAAGGATATATGGTCATTTGAAGTTGACCCAAAACACATACATAACTTAACTCTCAAAATTTCTGATTTTGCTATTTTCAATTTATTCTTTTTGGAACTCAAGATGCTAAATCTAGTGAACAGACCTTAATAATTCATAAATTTTTAATTTCTTGGTAAAATCTCACTCAATACGAAGAATGGTTTGATTCTTAGATCGAAAAAATTTCGTGGAGTGAGGAGGTGTGATGACTTGAAGGGTTCCAAACTTAAATGGGCTACTTAACTCTTTTAGCGTAGTTTTGCCCTTCGTGCTTTTACTTTCCGCTCTTCGTCGGATTCAGTAGGTTGGGGTTTTGAGTATGCTTCTTCACTCTCGTAGGTGGTGAAGTAGGAGTCATAGATTCTATCATTGTCCAGGCTTAATTCTGGTGGCGCATGAGCTTTTCCTTTGCCCTCTTCTTCCTATCAATTGCAGCAAATTTCTTTGCCTTGCCTTTGGTGGTGGTTGCCTTCCCATTTAAGGTGATGACCTTGCTTTCTTCCCTTCACGTTTTAGTACTCATCATGCAACTTTAGGCCTGGCCATATCTGCAATTACATTTGAAAATGTTAAAACATGCTTGATTTCCCACGAATCACAAACAGATCCCAACAATTTGTCGAACCACAGGTAGAATTTTAGCGACAGGGAAAGTTTTTTTGCCAAATTTCATAGTGCGATAAAGACTAAAGGTACAGATTAGGGTAGACCAAGGATTCTTTCGACAAATCATCAAACACCCTTTATGCAGGCAGGTTTATCGCTGAAATTTATTGAATCAATAAAATGCAGCATTAGAATTAAAGGTGATCTGGAACATTAGGCTTAACACTGAGTGTTATGGAGAGCCTACTCTAATTCGCCAAATAACTCACCATCCTTATTATACTTCCTTTTCTTGAGATCATCCCTGCAACCTAGGAAAGTAAACTTAAAACAAGCATCACTTAGATTACGGATGTCTCTACAACAACATCAAGGTACTTGGATTCCTTCTAAATCAAAATCAATTACCAATAAACCAATCGGGTGCACTTCTCTGCATGTTGTGCGAAAATTTAGCAATATCTCATTAGAAACACCACTCAGTGTAAGAGATTAAGGTTTTAACAAGCAAGTACAGTTCCAGACACTACTAGAGAGGCCCAACTCATTTCAATAGGATAAAACAGCTTACAAAAGTGCAAAACTATGGATAAATGTGGGTTATTAAAAACAAACGTTCCTGCTGATTTAGCAGAAAAAATGTGATGCTAGGCGGCAGATTAATTCGGATCGAAGCACTAATTAGTCAGCCTAAAATACTTACCAAGTGAAATTTTTTGAAAATACTAAGTAGGTGTGCATTTGCGAAGATAGAGACTGATAGAACTTTGTAGATTTTTAGGGTAGAAGTATGCGACTTTATTAAAGATTTCTAGATCTCACCCATTTGGCGACATTAGTTACATGTGCTCATCCACTCTCCGATATGCCAAGTGGATATCCACTTCTCCGAACTTTACAATACTTCAAGATGCATGAGGGCTACCATTCCATCTTTTAAGATACCTTTCGCACACAATCCTACAAAATTAAATCACTTTATTTAAATAATAAAGAATTAAAAACATTTAAAGTTTTTGAGTTGCCTCCCAAACAGTGCCTTAGTTTAAGTCGTGGCACGACATATGGTAGTGCTTATACTCCACTAGTGGGGTTTTCCTCCATGTCACCAGGCAACCCTTTTTCCAAACCCTGATAAAGCTCAATCAACACTTGTGTCTTTTGGGAATCCAGTACTTGAATGAGTGTAGCATGCGCAGTTCTCATCTGGTTAATCACGAAGACATTCCTCCGAAGCTCCTCTAACATCTTTTGATGATAATTTGATTTCTGGAGCAAAAGTGCCAACATTTCTTTAATTTGTCCACCCTCCCTACTCTTAATTTTTTTTCAATTGTGCGGAGGGATGTAACGCTCTTCCTCATGGCATTTGGTTCCAAGATCAGGAATTTTCTCTGTCAGCTCATCTAACTATGTTCGCAAGGCTACTAAATGGAAGTCTCTCCTTGTCCTTTCCTAGCTTTGTTAGGTTAAATTGTCCATGAATTTAGTTGTTGTTTCGGTTAAATTGTCCATGAGTTTAGTTTTTGTTCCATGGGACGTCCACACTAGGTTACTTGAGGCAAGTTGACTAGCCATTATTCTATTTCCTAGGTATAGTCCTCAATAAAATGACTCTAGAATGATTGTACCGGGGATTCCCTGAGTAAGGAATTGTCAAAGGAGTGCTTTGAACCTTATTCATGCTTCATGAAGTTGTTTGCCTTCTGATTGTGTAAAGGTTAGAAGAATCTTATGTCGAGACATTCTCGCTTCCGATGGGTGGTGTTCCATCTTCTTGCATATGTTACTTAACATGTTTACCTTAAACGAACAACTTTAAAGAAAAACAAAACTAAACTTAAAGTTGGTAAGAAATACAACCAAAAAGAATAAAATTTTTTTTTAATTACATTATAATGTGACACCACTCCTGGCAGCGGCTCCATTTTTATTCTTATCGTGACCAATGACACTAACCTATAATTTGATTGTCTTACGATCATCGATAACATAGTAATCCAACCAAAGATTAGGGTCGTGTCCAAGGGAGTGGTTTCGACAATATTTAGTTAATTAGAATTTCATTCTAATTAGTCATAGCTAAAGATATTTGTGAATAAAACAATATAAATTAAAGGGGGGAAGGGGGGTGACACCAAAGTGTCAAATATCAAATGGGGTTTGTCGCAAGTATAGTAAAAACGGTAAAAATGCAAAGAATATCAAGTATGGGGAGAAGTTCTTAGGGTATGACCCCAATACAAGTTGAGGTAAGTCGTTGTCTCCATGCCTTCGATAAGAAATTTACAAGATAATAGTGACTAGGCTAAGCTTTAAATGGAAATAAGTTCTCTCTCGAGAAACATACTCCGTTTCAAATGTGTTCCACTCGTTCACTCATTTGCTGCATGAAGGTCAGCCTACGCCTTACCCCACTCACTCTCTTGAGCTGAGTGTTAGGATATGGGTCTAGGGCTAGCCCTTTCGGAATAAATCTTATGTCGACCCACTCCTATCAGTCTAGCCGTCTTGGTTTCTTTACTCCCTTCACGCAAGCTGAAAACACATGGGTGGTTTTGTATATTCAACAACAAACCCATTAAATTAAATCACAACCACTATGTGAAATCACTATTAAAATACATCTAACATATCAGCAAGCAAGACCCAACCATAATATCAATATATATTTGTTAAATCACACTCCAACGAGGGTTTTCAGCCACACATCAAGAAATAAAAAATTACACCTAAAATGATATTGAAATCAAATAGGTATAAGAAATTAAACTTTGATTTAAGCTAAGGAGGAATAATGGAGAAGACCCACTTCCAACCTGGGGAAGATGAACTCTTTCTTTCTTCAAGTCTTTCGAAAAACCCTCTCCAAACTTGAGAAAAAAACCAAAAAAAATAATGCTCTAAGGTAAAAACTATACTAATATTCAGATCTCTAAAAAATAATAACTAAGGCTAGATTTATAGTTTTCAGATTTAGTGTTGTGGCGGACCAATTAGCGAGATTAGTCGAGGTCGCCAAATGACTCGACGACTCGCCCTTCTTTCTGTTTCATCATAATTTTGTGCTTTCCTTAATCATCTTCATGTTCTGGACCATTGGGCGGTATAGTAATACTTCGCGGAAATGTTTAGCGACGCGCCGACTGCTCCATTCATCGCCTTTCTGATCCTCTTCCTTCAGCGATTAGCGTGCTGGAACAAAGGGCAGAGTATGTCCCTTTGGCGACTCGCCAAGTGTGCTTGGAAATGCTCATGCTTCAATTTCTTCGTTCTTTTAAGCCTTATTGTTTCTTTTTGCTCCTAATGTCCATGCGTGCACTCAAACTTCAAGTACCTGAAATTTAAAAGTTTCCATCAGATATTGATACTAAATCAACATTTGGGGACACTATTTCTATCAAAATAAAGCCCTAAATGAGTTAAATTTGTGGACTCATCAGTATCAAAGCCAACCATATGGATATCATATACGAGCTGTGTACCACAGCCAACTATCAAAAACTGATAGTCATGCACAATCAAAAACAAAATGAAGATTGATACTGGAAATCATAAATCAAATAACCAGTTCATTGCATGAGATTATCGATATATTTTCATTACATATGTTTTCCTATTGTTTCCCAAATATACATATACAAAATATAATGTTGCAAACATTGTTTAGCACTCAATTAAAGAAAACCTAGTGTACCTGGCGCAAAACATTAGCTGATGAACTTTGCCTATAATATTTTGACTCAGCAGAAATAACCTATGATGAACAAGCACTTGAATAGCGTAGGCTTTCAGCTTACTTGCGCCGTAATTCTTTTCCATCATTGCTCCCTTGGGATGAATGCCTTTAGAGGGTTTATGGAGAATATATGTTTTCTCCTTTCAAAAGTTGGAGGAAAGTAAAAGAAAACACATTAGTTAGGTTGGAGAATTATCGTCAGCCTGTTATGCCTCCTTAGAGGGAAGTCTCTTTCCATGGCGGACTGACTTCAGGCTGACCTAAAATTAATTTGGGCCAAAATCATCAAGTGCTAAAATTTTAGAAACTCCTAACCGCACTTCCACACCTTTGGGATTCCTTACAATGAGTCCTTTAGTAACAATAAATCAATTTTTTATAGTGTCGATGAGAGAGAACCTAGGTAAAGAAAACTGATGAAACCAATTTTGACCAAACTCAATTTTCATCTCTTTGAAAGTAAGTCTAGGTATAGATTTAAAGTACTGTGGCCAAACCCTGGTGTCAAATTTTGTACACTCATCACAAAATTGTTGTATATAGTGGAAGATAGTAGCATGTGACACTACAATTAAAAAAATGTTGTAACTATTTAGCAGTAAAATTATAATTTTCACCGAATTTTGTCGAATTGTGTACACTCAAACAGATTTTCATAAAGATAATGGGGTGAATCTCTCTCTTAAATATGCAATAATATTTCAATTATTCCATAAAAAAAGAGTATAATAGAATTTTGCAAAGTGCATAAGGTTGAAGTCGTTCAACATTAGTTGAACACGTCAAAATCATCAAGCTTTTGCCGTCTTCATTCTTGTTGTATTCTTGGTTCATTTTGTGAAAGGGAATAAATTAGACTTTCAATGTAGATTTCCACCGAGAAAATTACCATATTTAGGGAACTTGAGAGTTCTGATCTAATTACCGTATGGAATGTATATCATAAAAGTTGATTCAAACATAACAAAAACTTCACCACCCTTTTGACAATAAAAAAGATTGAAAAAGAAAATAATCTAGTGGTTCTGGAGTATGAGTGATGGTAAACGTTTTTGTCCAAGATTCTTTATCCCCATATCTTTCATAGACCACATATCTACTTGAACAATCAAATTATGACAAAGCATAGAGAGATTACATCAGAATGCTCCCAACACCAGAATACCATCCCCTCTCTCAATAGCAAGGTCCTTCCACCTTTCGCCATTTCTTATCACCCAAATCCAAAGATGTTATGCTCCATCCATTTACTAAATAAGACTATAAGTAGTACCCATCTAAGCTTTCCATTCACAAACTTACCTGAACTGATTAATCGTGTCCCTCTCTGAGGATAAACAATTCTTTGCCAAGAATCATTTCTTAGACTATATATATGGACATCTTGAAATCACGTTGATGGCCAATATTAATAACAAGACACACTACCTTATAATCACAACGAGTCTCATAATCCAAAAACATATAAGAAATGGAAAACATTGCTCACTTTAGGTTTAAAATCAGTTACTTTCCTATGCTTTCTTATTGTTGGATTCCATAGATATAATTCCTTTGCAAGACAAATCAATCCATATACAGAACTCCTAGATAAAGAATATCTACTGGAGTTTTTCATGGGATAATGCATATCAGATTCATAAATAATAGACTCATAAAGTAAAGACTTAAGAGAACAATTCGTAAGATTATTTTTTGAATGGACAGTCCATAGCATAACAAGAAGTACTCTTCATGTCATCTATACTTCCAGCCCAATCACTATCAGAATAACCAATTAAGTTCAATATCCACTAAATTTTTACATTATTCCATAATCCATTGTTCCTTGTAAGTAGCGTAGAACACGCTTTGCAGCTCCAGAATGCACTTGGCTTGGTTCTTGCATGAATCTGGAAAATAAACTAGCAGCAAACATAATATCTGGCCTTGTTGAAGTAAGATATAGCAAACTTCCAATCAAACTCCTATAATGTTAGCTATTAACTTTCTTTTCTCCATCATCTTTTCTAAACTTCTCATTTGCTGTTAATGGTATGGCCACAGACTTGAAATCCATCATTTTGACTTTTTGAAGAATACTTTTAGTATACTTCTTTTGAGAAATGAAAATTCCTTCTTTCACTTGAGAAACTTCGATGCCCAAGAAATAATTTAGCAACCCAAGATCACTCATTTCATAAGCTTGAATCATATCTTGTTTGAAATTTTGCATCATCTTTACATCATTTCCTGTAAAGAGTAAATCATCCACATAGAGACAAACAATGATAATGCTTCCATGTTTTTTCTTTACATACAAAGTGGCTTCACTTTTACTTCTCTAAGAATTATTTTTCAAAAACTATGTATCAATTTCATTGTACCAGGCTCTTGGAGCTTGCTCCATCCCGTAATGAGCTTTTTTTAGCCTAACACCTTTTCTTCTCCCCCTTGAACAAAAAATATTTGAGGTTGCTTAACATAAATCTCTTCATCAAGTTTCCATTCAGAAGTGCTTATTTAACATCAAGTTGAAATATCTTGCATTTCTTTTGTGTAGCAACAACAATTACAGTTCTAATTGTCTCAAGACGAGCAACTGGAGAGAAAGTTTTATAAAAATCAATACCTGGTTTTTGCGTGAAGCCTCTAGCAACCAACCTTTCTTTGTGCTTTTTAATATCTCCTTCCTGATTGAGTTTGATTTTGTAAATTCATTTTAGACTTACAACTTCTCTTTCTCTAGGAATAGCCACAAGCTCACAAGTATTATTTTTTTCAATCGTTCGAATATCTTCTTCCATGGCTTTCTTCAAAACATCATGCTTTATTGCTTCTTTATAATTTTCTGGCTAAACACCGGCAAGATTACATCTTTGATAAATGTCACTCAACATTTTTGTTCCTCTTGAAGGCGGTTCTTGATTATCTAAATCTGGGATTTCTCCCCCTTGAGAGACATCTTCATCTTTCTCATCCTCTTCTTGATTTGATGATATGATAGCAGTATTCTCTATCTTTTTATCCTCCCAATTTCATGTTGTTTTTTCATAAAAAATGATATCTCTACTAACAACAAGTTTGTTAGTTTTTACATAGAGAAGTCTATATCCTTTTGTCACATCACTATAACCAAGAAAGACACGTTTTGACTTTTTTTCATCCAATTTTGTTCTTTTCTCAACAGGTACATGAGCATAACAAATACACCCAAAAATTTTAAAATGACTTACAGAATGTTTAATTCCACTCCAAGCTTCAACTGGTGTCTTTTCCTTTTAGTGCCTTTGTTGGACACCTGTTAAGGATGTGAACTATTGTATGCACTGCTTCTGCCCAAAAATATTTTGGCATCCCTTTCTCATTCATCATAGTTCTGGTCATTTCAACAATTGTTCTATTTCTTCTTTCAGATACACCATTTTGTTGAGGAGTATACCCTGTTGTAACTTGCTTCTGAATGACTTCATTTTGCAATATTATTCAAATTCTTGACTTGTGTACTCAACTCCTCGATCACTGCAAATGGTTTTGATGTTGCAACCTTTTTGTTTCTCAACAAGGGCTTTAAATTTCTTAAATGCAGCAAATGCTTCTGACTTTTCTTTCAAGAAATAACTCAGGTCATTCTTGAGAAATCATCAATAAAGATAAGAAAAAACCTTTGACTTCCAAGAGATGGAGTGTTCATTGGTCCACACATGTCGGTATGAATTAGTTCCAAAAGTATACTTGCTCTCCAAGACACCCCTTTTGGTGCAAGGCCTTCCTGAGATACATACTGAGGTGGATACATGTGAAAGTTGTACCCAAAAGATAGCTCATGTTTATTATAGGCTAATTAAGGCCACTTTAGATTATTACAATCATCAACTACATCATTATTTATACTACTCAAAATAGAAAAAAAAAGTTTTGCACAAATAACTAAATACATGTATCACAATTTATCTAGATACATGTACTACAAAATTCTAAAGAGACTTCTTGAAAAACTAAGAGACAATTTCGAAAGACTAAACATTGATGCATTAATTCAAATAAAAACATCAATGGATATATAGACTTATTGTGTACATGTATAAGTGGGAGTACCAAATATACGGTGAATTAATTGAAGTGTGCTAAGTGTCTTGCAGCCAATGTTATTAAAAATATATGCAAAGTTAGCACACCAAATATAACGCTAACGAAACTTCATAAATGTTAAGAAATATTAACCATTAGTTTCATTACCAAGGCTTCCATAAAATCATAGTTATTGGTTTTATTTTCCTTTTCCATGTTATCTTTGATATATCCAGTATTGTAGACATTCATTTAAAATAAATAACACGTCTTTTTTAAATTTATTTTGCTTGATATTTTTAATTATATTCAAATATATCATGTTAAGATTTTTTGTGAACATAAACCACCAGTGCAAGAATAAATAGAGCATGAAGATCCCTATTCCCTATACAAGCATACACAATTTTATTCATTCCCACATTGAGTTCAACTTTGGTAATCACTTGGTACAGAAGTTGTATTGTCCCCATTGTTCCATGCTATATACATCCTTATGATAGTGAAATTGATTAAAAATGGTGATGGCTAGTCGGATGGGGTCTCAAGATTCATGATAATAAAGATATAGAATGAACAGAAACTGCGAATTTTTTTAGAGAATTTTTCAGTCACCATTGCTTTCATGAATTGGGGGTTTGGTCTTTTTGGTTCAAAATCAAGAATTATTTTGGATTAATATATATATAAATATATATATATATATATTTTTTGGATTAATATATATATATATATATATATATATATATATATATGGGTCAGACGTGTATTTAAAGTAGGAATGAGTCCTTTTTAAGAAATTGGTTAAATTTTGATTGATTTGGAGATTTCTGTTTAAACTGACATATAAATGATAAGTTTATTAACAGTCTTGGTAACTTCAGGGTAGATTAAAGTTATGAGGTAATTTTAACTCTTTTCCCTTATAAAGAATATGGTGCAAATCACAAATAAATTAAAACACAAGTTTCGGGTGTAAAATGCAAAAAAGTCATTAATGGTATGTCAATCGAGGAAGAGTCATGAGCTTATTCTCCATTCACTTCTATTATCACTTATTCAATTGATATTATAATAATTAAATCAGGGAAATAATGTCTCCTCATTCTCACTTCACTATAAGTAAAAAACATTAAAATCTTGAACTTTCGTGGACTGGCACTGGCGACGAAGATCTTAACTTTACAACACCATTTCTCATTTGTTCAGGATAAATAGCTGGATGGAGGGTAATACTAGTCCACCTTGTTTATCGCAAAATTTCCCACACTTGTCTATTATTATGTAAGCAAAAAGTAGTATTCCATTTTTAATTTGGTGGAACATATGTTTAAAGTCCCCCTTTTTTCACTCACGAAAATAAAATCTAGTTATGACATGGATAAATATTGGTTTCTTGCAATTGAATGTGGCATCTGAGATCATGAAAGGTTATAACTTTTATATGAAAATTTTAATCCTCTTTTTCAAGGAAGGAAAAATATAACTATAGAATGTCATAGTTTAAGAGAGAAAAACAACAATTGATTTTGACTAATATGAAAGAGTTAGCTTGGTTCTTGTAGAATCAAACACAATGGAAGTTGAATCAACATGAATATTTGCTGGGCAGATAATTAATACAAATTAAAAGTCAAGATAGTATCTTGATAGGTGAAATTTAGGTAAATTATAAAATGGTTTCACATGTTTAACCTTAAGATTTTTGACACATAGTGATGTCATGAATGACATCAATAGGATGAATTTATTCCTATAAAGGTAACTCTTAGTTCAGTTTCAAAATATCCTCTCACTTTCCATCTCACCTTCTAAGGTATTTGTTGTTCTCTCTTGTAGTATTTCACTTGTATTCATTGTAGAGTGACAAAAATATTGGTATAGTTGTTCTTTGGTGGACGTAGGATCTTTTTGATCCAAACTACGTTAAATATTGTTGTTCTTCCTTGTTCTTTAATTTCACGTTTCCGCTAACAATTGGTATCAGAGTCAAGGTTCTGTCTGAGTATGCTCTCTGGTTACAGCATAGTCTGAACTTCCACATCAAAAAAGAATTACTTTGATTTTTCTGTAGTTCTAAATACATTGTAGTAGAAAAGAAAGAACAAGTAAAAAAATAAGTTCCATGAAGTTTGAAATTGATAGATCTAGTGGGCACAATAATATCAATATCTGGAAGATCTTGATGATGGCGTTACTGCGGAGAGAAGGTTCAATTTATGCTATTGACCGAAAGTACCCCGATAACATATTGGATTCCGACAAGGAGGAGATTGAAGGAGATGCATTGAGTGCAATCCAACTGTCCCTTGCACCTAACGTAATTTGTGAAGTGAGCACGAGTACCAAAGAGACAGACAAAGAGTTATGGGAAAAGCTAAAAGGGTTTTACCAGGACCAGTCAGTGACAACAAGGATGTTGTAACAATAGCGTCTTCGTACATTTGAGATGGATTCAGGTACTTTGTTGCATAACTGTTTATATGCGTTCAATAAACTAGTGATGGACTTACAAACTGCTGGAATTAAAAAGGATGATGAGACACCTGCATGTTCTTTGCTATTTTCATTGACTTCAAAATATTGTGATATTGAGAATTCAATGATATGTTGCAAACAACCTATCAAACTTCAACAAGTGAGGCAAGAACTTAACTCTTGTGATGTGCGAATGCATTTTGAAGAAGACAAAAGTGACGAAGCTAGTGGACTCTTTGTAAGAGGTCGTACTAGCCAACAGGGAAGGAGCAAAATTGAAGTACAGATCAAAGTCTTGTGTGTACAAAAAGAATGCGGAGTGTTGGGGTTGTCACAAGAAGGGATACTTTGAACGAAATTACGCTATGTCAAAGTCCAAAGAAAAGGCGAGGCGAGTGTATCCATTGTTGAGAAAGTTCATGATAGTGATGATGATTATGTACTAAAAACATCATGCAATAGTGGAGTCTATGACAACAAATGGGTCTTAGACTTTTATTGTACTCTGCATATGACATTTCGAAGAGATCGAACCAGCAGATATGAAACAAGTAAAGGAACCATATTAATGGGAAATAATGCAACTTGTAAAATATTTGGCATTAATTCAGTTCGTGTAGGCTGCCATAATGGAACCGTGAGGACTATTACAAAAGTTCTTCATGTTCCTTATCTGAAGAAGAATTTGATATCCCTAGGTACTTTGGATAAACAAGCCTATAAGTACATGAGTGAAAGAGGAACTATGAAAATGAATAAAGGGTCATTAGTCATGTTGAAGTCCAAGCTGGAGCATGGCCTCTATACACTTGCGGGAAGCACCATTTTTGACTATGTAATTGCATCTACAGTGAAGTTATCTAATGATGACAAAAAAAATTATGATACATGAGACTAGGTCATATAAGTTCACAAGGATTGGAGATGTTGAGCAACCGCAGCCTTTTGAATAGTGAGAAGATCAGCACAGTTGAATTTTGTGAGCACTGCATCTTAGGGAAGCAGAAAAAGGTCAACTTCAGCATTGGTAAACACAAGATGAGAGGGGTGCCAGACTACATCCATTCAGATTTATAGGGTCCCTCTATGCTTTCATCGAAGGGAGGAAAGAGGTATCTTCTCATATTCATTGATGATTTTTCTCGAAAGGTTTGGGTGTGTTTCCTGAAGGCAAAAAGTGATGCTTTTGAAGCATTTAAAGAGTGGAAGATTTTGGTTGAAAATCAAATGGAGAGAAAAATCAAGTATTTTCGAACAGACAATGGCTTAGAGTTTTGCAATGAAGAGTTCAATGATTTCTGCAAGGTTCAAGGGATCGCAATACATAGGACGGTCATACATACCACAGCAGAATGGAGTTGCCGAGAGAATGAACGGAACTCTTCTTGAGAAGGCTTATTGCATATTCTTACAAGCCAAGATGTCCGAAGTACTCTTGGCTGAAGCACTTTATACTGCTTCTCATATTGTCAATCGATCTCCAGCATCAGCGATTGACTTTCTAACTCTAAATAAGGTCTGGTAGGTGAACCCTCTAACTATTCATACGTACGAATATTTAGGTGTCCAACTTATTTTCTTGTTAATGAAGGAAAGCTTGAACCAAGGGCTAAAAAGGTCATATTCGTAGGGTATGTAGATGGAGTAAAAGGGTACAAACTCTACTGTTTGTCTTTACTCAAGTTTGTAGTTAGTAGAGGTGTTACCTTTGATGAATCCTCTATACTTGATCCCAGTAAAGTTTCTGTGGAATTATTAAGAAACGAGAACAACAAGCAGGTAGCTACCGGTGGAGCTTACCAAGGAAAAGGATCGAGAGAATCAAGTTGATGAGTAAAAAGATACAGATCTTGAAGAATTTGCTGCCAATGAACCATACACAATTGCGAAGGGAAGGGACAAAAGGCAGATACAGAAACCGAAACGTCTTATAGAGCAAGAAAATTTGATTGCACATGCGTTCATAGCTGCAGAAGAATAGAATAAGGATCTCGAGCCCTCTTTGTATGTTGAAGCAAATTCTTCGCAAAGATGTTTCACAATGACAATTAGCCATGATGGAAGAAATTGAGTCTCTTCACAAAAATGAGAAATGGGTCTTAGTTAAAAGGACAAAGGGGATGAGGCCAGTTGGATTAAAATGGGTCTACAGAAAGAAAGAAGGTATTCCTGAAGTGGGAGATGTTAGGTTCAAGACGAGATTGGTTGCAAAGGGTTTCAGTCAAAAGGAGAGAATTGACTACAATGAAATCTTCTCCCCAATCGTAAAACATAGCTCAATTCGTGTGCTACTAGTATTGGTTGCACAATTTCATTTAGAGCTTCAACAGTTTGATGTCAAAACTGCTTTCTTACATGGTGATCTAGAAGAGACAAAGTTTATGGATCATCCTGAAGGTTTCCTAGATGAAGGAAAAGAAGAGCATGTATGCCAACTGTAGAAGCCTTTGTATGGTTTGAAACAATCCCCTAGATAGTGGTACAAGTGGTTTGATGCATTCATCACTACACATGGATTTTTTAGGAGTGCATTTGATAGCTATGTGTATCACAAGAAGATGTCTGGTAACTCTATGATTTATCTTTTGTCGTATGTTGATGATATGCTTATTGCTTCTAACAACATCAAAGAGATAAATATCCTTGGAATGGATAGTTGAAGAGAAAATGGTGTTCTACATCTTTATTAGAAGAGGTACATTAAAAAAGTTCTTGAAGATTCAATATGCATATGAGCAAGAGTGTAAGTACACCGTTAGCTTCTAATTTCAGGCTTTCCAAGTTACAAAAGCCTCGGTCTATGGATTAGATGGAGCATATGTCAAAGGTTCCTTATGTGAGCGCAGTTGGTAGCATTATGTATGCTATGGTGTACACACGTCAAGATATTGCTCAATTTGTAAGTGTGGTAAGCAGGTGCATGGAAAATTCAGGAAAAAGGAACTGGGAAGTTGTCAAGTAGATAATGAATTATCTCAAAGGAGCTCCTGATGTTGGCCTAACCTTCAAGGTATTTCAATTCTCGGTTATGCAGATTCTAACTATGCAGGGGATCTTAATCGTAGGACGTCTACAACAAGATACATATTTACTCTCTTTGGCAGTGCCATTAGTTGAAAATCGACTTTACAGTCGATTGTCGCTTTATCAACAATAGAAACAGAATATATGGCAGCAAGGGAGGCAGTGAAAGAAGTTATCTGGTTTAAAAGTTTGGTGGCAAAATTGAGTTCGATTCTGCTTGAATCAATTTTAAGATGTGATAGTCAAAGTGCTATTCTTTGATTAAAAATCAAAGCTTTCATGAGCGCACCAAACACATTGATGTCAGGTTCCATTTTATTGGAGATGTTGTAGAAGAGGGAGCTATCGAGGTTGAGAAGGTTATGACAGACGATAACGCTGCAGACTTGTTAACTAAAATAGTCCCCCTTGTCAAGTTTGCACACTACAAGTACTTGGCGGGAGTATGCTTCATTTGATGCAACTCTAAGAGAACAACTGCTAGGTGGAGCTAGTATGTTCAACAAAGGTTTGATTCTTTCTTGTTTCTTTCAATTGGATTGCTAAGTAACCTTAGAAGTTTTGGCCGGAGTTGTTTATATGTATGCTTGGAACACAAACCAAGGTGGAGATTGAAAGATTTGGTTTGGTTCTTGTGGAATCAAACTCAACGGAAGTTTAATTAACATGAATATTGTGTGGGAAGATAATTAGTACAAAATAAAAATTAAGATAGTATCTTGGTAGGTGAAATTTAGGTAAACCATAAAATGGTTTCACATGTTTAACCTTGACCATTTTGACACATAGTGATGTCATGGATGACATCAATAGGATGAATTATTCCTATAAATAGGTAGCTCTTAATTCATTTTCAAAACATCCTCTCACTTGACTTCTCACCTTCTAAGACATTTGTTGTTCTCTCTTGTAGTATTTCACTTGTATTCTTTGTAGAGTGAAATAAATATTGGTATAGTTGTTCTTTGGTGGACGTAGAATCATTTTTATCCAAACGATATTAAATATTGTTGTTCTTCCTTGTTAATTAATTTCACGTTTCCTCTAACATAATATACTCTTCTATGCTTTCTATAATTGTGTAATTTACTTACACATTTTTACCATTTATATAACTTTTCCCAGCTGATAAATAGATGTTTGGGGTTCGTGAGAGATGTATTTTTGAGTTATTCGATGGTTATCTGAGCTATTCGGTGATGCTTTGGATCCACTTCGTGGGCCGAAGTTCAAATAATAGATGAATGGATCATCTAGTAAAATGTTATTTGAAAACTAGTAATAATCGGATGAACGATGGACAGTTTGTTTGTGGTGCACAAGCATTTAAGCTTTTGAAATTATAATATGTAGAAGGAGTAGGATATGAGCTACCCCTGCTACAAGGGATCAACAGAGATTATATATATAGCAGCAAATCTGATGATCTGCTCGAAGATTTACCGCAATCAGGATTTAGAAAATCAGTCATATCAAAATACTGGTTTGTAAGTCATCTTTAGTTTGCATAGAAGGATAAAGTTTTGTGATTTTTTGGTTATTTTGGACATGAGGAAAATCTCCAATGAAGGAATACCCATTGCCACTTAAGAATCCATCCTTTCATCACCACCTGATCAGCGTTAGAAGCTTTTCCTAGCTATTGATGATTTTACTTCACTTGATCACCCTCCTTGTATAAATATTTCTCATTCGGTACACGCTACCTAGATCTTATTGATTGTTTCTCATCAAGTTACATGGTAATTTAGTCAATGGATCAGGTCCCTTGACTTAGTAAAAACAGTAATAAAGAACAAACACAGAAGAGAACAAGACACAAACAGTTTGACGAGGAAATCTCCTTGCTTAAGTGAGTAAAAAAATAACCTGTCTCACACGATATTCAACTATTTCACTAATCTTCCTTAAGCAAAAGTGAACCACAGTTACAACCAAAAGATATTAATCTCACAACCAAGTAATAATTATATTACTTGAAGAGCCTAAGCAGATGTAACACTGCCTACTAAGCTATCACCACTAGATAACTTAGACTTCAATAATCAACACACCAGTTGCCCATTAAACCACCATACTCTAGATGACTTAGACTTCGGCTAAGCAGCAAACTTTGTTGCCAACTAAATCAGTTAACCTTAACCAATTTAGACTTTTTAACCAAACACAATATGTGAAATCCTTTATAGGTTAGGAATACATTTACAATGTAACAGCAAAAGAAATAATCCCATGACAATTAGATATCATCCAGCTGCTCGATCGGGTCCCAGTTGTTCTTGAGGAGTTCCTTAAGTTAAGTGTTACCCTTTGCAAGAGTTCTTGAGAGATTTCAAGTTGAAAATAATAAGGTTGTGACGATTGGATCGGACATAATATTTATGAAGAATAGTCACAACCTTCAACGTCATGCCATTGGCCGAGGTTTCTGCCACTTCTTCCACTATTGGAGACTATGCACCAATCAATTGTATTTTTTTCCAGCCTAACAGTTGTGTCTATATTTGCACAAGAATTAGTTCCATTTACAAGGTCTCACTATTTGTCAAATCACCAACACTACAAATAACACTAAGGGATCTTACTGAACAAAATAATGTGACACAATATTCTTTGGAATCCCAAAAGTTATAACTTAATGTTACGAGAGTGATGGCAAAATGGACTGGTTAGGTCAAATGTGGGCGGGTTGAAAATGGCTAACCATAAAATTGGTAATCATTCAACCCGCCCATATTTGATATGGGTAAAAACTGATTGGGTAATAAATGGGTTGGGTAAAATACTAGTTTATCAATATTAAAATATGGGGATAAAAATTGATTGGGTAAAATATAAGTTTATCCATATTTTTATGAATAAATAGTACTTTACTTAAGAATTCAATATGGAGAAAATATTTTAGTCTTTTTTTGGATGAAANACGATGGTAGATGTGAAAAAATAAAATTTATTTAAAAACAAACTTAATTTTTTTTTGGGGAAGGGGGGGGAGGGTGAAGGGTCTGGTACGAGGGTGGGTAGAGTGGGGGTTGAGGGTAGGGGTGAAAAAATTAAATTTTGAAGTTCAAATTATTTTTCATAAATAAACTTTTTTAAAAAATCTTTTTGGGGTTGGGTGAGGGTGCTGGGGTTGGGTGGGTGTGTTAGGGTTGAAATATTAATAGGGACCCATATATGACAGTTTTAGAAAATCGCTTCTAAAACTTGGCAACACATGATTTTTTGAAAATTTGAAGAAAACTTGCAATACTTGTATATGACCTATAGTTTACCCATAAAATACTATATTTTAAAGGGTAAAATATGGGTATAAGCCTAAATTTTATCCATATTCAAAATTGCTCTTTCAACCCATATTTGATGACCTATTTTGGCAGGTCAATGCAAAGTGTGCTTAAATTGCTAGCACTAAGGAAGATACCTTTTAATTAATCCAAGTTTTGGCATATATATAAAAAATATATGATGTGATAAATAACTATCAACATAAAATTACCTTGGTAAAATTTTAAGAAATCGTAGGAGACAAACACATGATACACGTTCTCCATAACTAGTTAAGTTTAGGGAGAAGTGAAAAATCTACTATCATTATAAAAGTGGTATTTGTGTCCATGTCATCTAACAAATGATGCATATTTTTACCATCTTCATGAACAAATTTATATTTAGTGAATTAAATAAAAAACTAAAACTTATTTTTAATTCCAAAAAGGTCACGTGCCTTTATAAATTTGCTTCACCTATTTTTTATTCCACCAATACGTGACCTTAATTACAAACGATAAAGCAAGATCATCTGTTTAAACAAACGTACCAAATTAAAAACTACAAAAACATGTTCAAATATTTCTCATGAATTATGATGGGATGATTAAGATTCCCCAACCAAAGAGCCCTAGTTTGAAGTCCGTAAACACGGTAAGGCTATAGGACACTTATTCCCAGAAATGGAGTTCGTTTGTGGAAATCTAAATTTAGTTAAACTTCAATACGAGTACCGAATACTAAATAAAAAATCACCAAAAATTAAAAATCCAGAAAATACTTTTTTTGCATTAGTTTTGCTCTAAGAATAAGTACAACGAAATTGAAAAAACAACGTTAAAGTAAAGTAATAATTTTGAATTAGAGGGTAAAATTTAAGTATGTATATTTATAAAAATATAATAGTAGTGGCAGTTAACCCGTTTTTTTTAACTCCTTCTTCATTCACTTCATATTGGAAAAAAAATGCCAAAATCCTTACTCTAATTTGATTCTGTCTGCAACAAAAAAAAATTTGGGGGGAGGACGCAAGAGATGAAGAAGAAGATGGTAATGTGTTGGGTATGTAGCAAGAATTGATGGGAAATAGAGGGAAGGAGAGGAATTTGAAAAGTTTAGAACTTGAAAGGTTGGGAACTTGAAAAGTCCTCTAATGCTTTAATGAAAAAGGCAATAGTCCCTCATCGGTAATGGAAATGAAAATAGGAGAGTTTAAATAAATAAATAGTACTCCTATTAATTGTTAAAAGGGTTGGAAAGACGGACCCCCCTCGCGCCGTCGTCGTCGTCGCTCGCTTGCTTCGGCTTCGGCTTTGGCAAATGATCGATTGAGAGATAATTTTTTGGACAAATTTATTTTAATTATTTATTTCATTAATTAAATGGCCAAAAATTATTTTCAATCAATTAGTTGATAACATAAGTTAACCGAAATGTTTTCAACTTTTTAGTTAACCCGACCCGACTCGGATCCGCGCGCCTGATCCGTTTAAAATTTCGTTATATTTAAAAATTCCCGCCATGACTGTTCTAAAAGGTTGCAACTTTCAGGAACAGTCAATACCATTTGAAAGCTTGCATCCTTTCATTAATGGTCGTGTCAATTCTGAAAAGGTTGCAACCTTTCAGAATATATTCTTCTTTACTATAAATACCATTCAGTCTGCAGAATATTTCCCTACGAATTTTCTGATCTTCCTTCTTCTTAAAAAACACATTTCTTTGTGTACTCTCCTGCTGTGGATTGATTCGCTGACAGTAAAGTTTTTGGTATTTATACTCTACTGATTAAAATCATTTTACCCTGGGAGGTTATATTACAAATCAAACCTTGGATACTAGAGGGGAATAATTTCCTTAAGGGGACACTGTGAATTCAGTGGACTTGATTTTCTTCCTAAAATATTAAAAAAAAAGAGTATCCCAGATTCTGGTAAGTTTTTACAGATTCAATTATTTTTTACAAATAAATTTCTGTTCATCTTACTTACTGGTTCTAAAAATCTCAGTTACTTCGTGTTTCTGAATGATTTATTACAACCAGTAGTTTCTGATTTTCATAACAAAGATTGGCAACGATTCACACAGATTGACTGTTCCTGAAAGTTGCAACCTTTCAGAACAGTCATTTCGGTTAACTTCTGTTAATAACTAATTAATTGAAAATAATTTTTGGCCATTTAATTAATTAAATAAATAAATAAAATAAATTTGAAAATTATCTCTCGATCGATCATTTGCCAAAGCCGAAGCCGAAGTCGAAGCCGAAGCCGAAGCATAGCCGTAGCCGAAGCCGAAGCGAGCGAGTGACGACGACGACGGCGCGAGGGGGGTCCCTCTTTCCAACCCTTTTAACAATTAATAGGAGTGTTTATTTAATTAAACTCTCCTATTTTCATTTCCATTACCGATAAGGGACTATTGCCTTTTTCATTAAAGCATTAGAGGACTTTTCAAGTTCCCAACCTTTCTAGTTCTAAACTTTTCAAATTCATCTCCTTCCCTCTATTTCCCATCAATTCTTGCTACATACCCAACAATCCCCCACATTGATGGGGAATAGTTATAACATAGGCATGCACGGACAATTGTGTACATTACAAGCAATGATTAATTGCATCTGGATAAGTAGGTTTCCCCTTGGACCTTCCGTAGTGAACATATGTCGGATATACTGGTCAATCGATAGATGTGATATCTTTGAATCGTCGAACTTTGGTGTATACCTAGACAACCATATGTCACACAATTAACCCTTTACTGTTTATGATTCTTACGGTTGTGTTCGTTTCATCCATGAACACCTCCTGGTTTCATGAGTGTATAGAGAATAGGCTTTTGACATAAAATTCTCTTTGAAGCGGCTTCCACTTCACACTCACATAGGTGATTTCTAACCGTGCCATTTCGTAGATACACTATTTGGTCAAATCTCCCAAACTTAGCAAATCATTAAAAACTTTAAGCTTTATTACCTCATTAACAAGCCTTAAAAGTCTTAACCTTTTCCTGAACATTATCTTCATCATGAGAATAGATTGAGTTAATTGACAATGTCGAACCGTCAGCCAAAACTTTGTTTTTCTCCTTGAATCTAACTCTTGGAATCTCCAGTCTGCTAGATAGAGTTACCGTCATGCTGACTTGTCCTAAGCCGTAAACCCATTCCCTTAGATGATCTTTCAACTGCCTCTCTCACTAGGCCTTTCGTTAGTGGATCTGACACATTATCGCTTGACTTTACATATTCAATTATGATAATTCCACTAGAGAGCAGTTGTCTTACAGTGTTATGTCTACGTCGTATATGACTAGACTTCCCGTTGTACATAATGCTCCCTGCCCTACCTATTGCTGCTTGACTATCGCAGTGTATGCAAATTGGTCCAACAGGTTTGGGCTAGAATGGAATATCCTTTAGGAAATTCCGGAGCCATTCCGCTTTTTCACCAGCCTTATCCAAAGCAATGAATTCAGATTCTATTGTGGAGCGAGCAATACATGTCTGTTTGGAAGATTTCCAAGAGACAGCTCCTCCACCAAGTATGAATACATAACCACTCGTGGATTTTACATCATTTGACCCGGTGATCCAATTTGCATCACTATATCCTTCAATCACAGCAGGATATTTATTATAATGCAAAGCATAATGTTGTGTCCATTTTAGATAACCCAACACACGTTTCATAGCCATCCAGTGAGTTTGATTCGGATTACTAGTGTACCGACTCAGTTTACTAATAGCACATGCTATATCTGGTCGCGTGCAATTCATAATATACATCAAACTTCCCAACACTCTGGCATATTCCAATTGAGAGTCACTTTGACCTTCATTCTTTTTAAATGTACAACTTAAATCAATTGGAGTTTTGACTACATTGAAATTCAAGTAATTGAACTTATCCAATACTTTTTCAATATAATGAGATTGAGATAATGCTAGTCCGTGGGGAGTTTTGATAATCCTGACACCTTAGATCAAATCAGCAACTCCTAAGACTTTCATATCGAACTTGCTGGACAACATGCGCTTAGTAGCATTTATATCGTCAATTTCTTTACTCATTATTAACATGTCATCAACATACAAACAAACAATGACTTCATGATTCATAACGTTTTTAATGTGAACACATTTATCACATTCGTTATTCTTGAATCCATTTGCCAACATTATTTGATAAAATTTAGTATGCAATTGTTTGGGTGCTTGCTTGAGTCCATAAAGTGACTTCACAAGTCTGCACACTTTCTTTTATTTACCTGGAACTATAAACCCTTTAGGTTGTTCCATGTAAATTTCTTCTTCTAACTCTCCATTTAAGAAGGCTGTCTTTACATCCAATTGGTGGATTTTAAGATCATGCACTGCTGCTAGTGCTAATAACATCCTAATTGATGTTATCCTTGTTACTGGAGAGTATGTGTCAATGTAGTCCAGACCTTCCTTTTATCTGTACCCTTTGACTACCAGTCTAGCCTTATTTTTTTCAATAGTCCCATCATGTTTCATTTTCCTTATAAAGATCCACTTTGATCCTAAAGGTTTATTCCTGGAGGAAGATCAGTCAATTCCCAAGTGTGATTGCTTAAAATTGATTCAATCTCACTATTGACTGCTTCTTTCCAATAAGTTGACTCTGACGAAGACATAGCTGCTTTAAATGTTTGAGGCTCATTTTCAAGCAATAGTGCTACAAGATCTGGTCCGAAAGAAACAGATTTTCGTTGTCGAGTACTTCGCCTAGGTTCCTCACTAGTTAGAATATTTTCCATTGATTCTTCTCATGGTCGTTTAGGTCTTTCACTTGTTGACTCACTTTCAGTTTTACAAGGATAAATATTTTCAAAAAACTCTGCATTATCTGATTCAATTATCGTATTAACATGAATCTCTGGATTATCAGATTTGTGAACCAAAAATCGACAGGCCTTACTTTTCACAGCATACCCAATAAAGACACAATCTATTATTTTGGGTCCAATTTTAACCCTCTTCGGTAAAGGGACCTCTACCTTGGCTAAACACCCCCACACTTTGAAATATTTCAAGTTGAGTTTTATTCCTTTCCACAACTCATATGGAATTGATTGTGTTTTTTCGATGGGGTACTCTATTGAGTATTTTATTAGCTGTAGGGATGGCTTCCCCCCAAAGATTTCGCGGTGAACCAGAATTGATCATTAAGGCCTTCATCATTTCCTTTAATGTTCTGTTCTTCCGTTCTGCCAAACCATTTGACTGTGGTGTGTAAGGTGCAGTAGTTTGATGAATAATACCATATTCCAAACATATCTCTGCAAAAGGAGATTCATACTCTCCACCACTATCACTCCGAATCATTTTTATCTTTAGATTCAATTGTTTTTCCACTTCATTTATGTATTGCTTAAATGCATCAATTGCTTCATCCTTACTATTAAGCAAATATACATAACAAAATCGAGTGCTGTCATTAATAAAAGTTATAAAATATTTTTTCCCACCACGAGATGGTGTTGACTTCATATCGCATATATCTGCGTGAATTAAGTCTAAAGTTTTAGAATTTCTTTCAACAGACTTGTAAGGATGTTTAACAAACTTAGATTCCAGAAAAACTTGACATTTTTATTTATTGCACTCAAAGTTAGGCAAAACTTCTAAGTTGATCAGTTTTTCTTACAAGGTTTTGTAATTGACATGCCCCAAGTGTTCATGTCACAAACATTGACTCAAGCAAGTAACAACAAATAAAAACATTGAGTTTGAAAAGCTCTTTGCGAGGTAGCTTTTTCCTCACTAATATTTTGTTCCTATTTCTTATAATTTTGTGTGATACAAACATTGTTTAGATTGTCAAATATCCTTTTCAGAAGAACATTTCCATAACTTTCAATATAATTGTTATATAACTACCCATGAACAAAGTTTCATCGAGTTCAATAAAGACAATATAGTCCAAATGTTATTTTTACAAAAAAACATAACAAATGACTATTCACCAATATTCATGTCTATGCAAATACATTTATTATAATAGACATATCTTTTCATGAAAATCACAACATTTTAAGTGATATTTTTTTCATAAAAGAACACAATTATTTTGAATAAGTATATATATAATTTGGATGTTTCATACTAGACATATACTAGTAATAGAGAAACTCAACAACCACAATACCAAATATACCCCAAGAATTTTGTGGGTATAACATAATACAAAAGTATCATTAAATTTCATATTTTTTGCTCCAAAGTTAAGTTCGACACCAAGTCTAATCATAAGCAAATAACCCCCACATTTCAAATATGATCTCAAAAATATTTTTCAAGTATTTGAAAATAGTTTTTCCACATATTTTAATGTTTCGAAACATTATTCTACGAAAGAATTATAGTGCTGCAATTCTCTTTGGCAATGTTTACACAATGTCAAATGTTCATTCCATAGAAATACAAAATCACAAATTCTAATTCACTGATATTTTCCCTCTATCATAAATGGACATACCACTTAGTATTTTAAATACTAAAAATAAGGACAAAAAAATTGTACAATTTATTTCTATATTACATTGAAGTTTATAGAAAATCAAAAGTACAACATTGACTTATTATGTGAAGTTTTCATTTCCTTCAAACCAATTGCACAGTCCAATTTATCCATAGTATAAAACCACAAATGTTTTTAGTCTACAAAAATCAGACGTTCTAACATTTCTCATGGAGGACAAAACTACAAAAGTCTTTTTTTTCTCCAAACAGAATAGCATATTCTTTATCACATAGAAATGTTTTTCTTATCAAATAGTCTTCCAACTATAACATTTTGACATACTATTTTATCAAACAAAAATATGCATCTCTCATTTTTGCAAACTAATGAATTTTAAAAGCAACAATATTTGCGAAGTAAAATTCATTCCACAACATATGGTTTGCAGATCTTTTTCCAAAGATACACATAATTAAAAAAAAAATCAAAGATGATAACTCTTAGAAACTATTTTCCTCCATAGATAATTTAATAAGAAGGTTACCTGGTAATCTTTAAACGGAATACCATAAAAAAAATTTTTTGTTACATTCTCACTTCGACTTTGCTAAAACAAAGCAACGAATGATGGAGAAGTAATGCATTTATCTTCCACTTCCATGATTAGATTCTCTGAATCAGTAGAATACAAAAAAATACTAACAGTATAATAATTTCCTTAAGATTACAATGTGAATTCAGTGGACTTGATCTTTTTCCTATTAAAAATTTATAACATAGGAATGCGCGGACAATTGTGTACTTTACAAGCAAGGATTAATTGCATCTGGATAAGTAGGTTTCCCCTTGTACTTTCCGTAGTGAACATATGTCGGATATACTCGGTCAATCGGTAGATGTGATATCTTTGA
Organism: Solanum pennellii; assembly: GCF_001406875.1. Taxonomy (NCBI): domain Eukaryota; kingdom Viridiplantae; phylum Streptophyta; class Magnoliopsida; order Solanales; family Solanaceae; genus Solanum; species Solanum pennellii. The sequence continues at coordinate 33,226,281 of NC_028641.1, forward strand.
ACCGTTGAACTTTGGTGTATACCTAGACAACCATATGTCACACAATTCACCCTTTACTGTTTATGATTCTTACGGTTGTGTTCGTTTCAGCCATGAACACCTCCTGGTTTCATGAGTGTATAGAGAATAGGCTTTTGACATAAAATTCTCTTTGAAGCGGCTTCCACTTCACACTCACATAGGTGATTTCTAACCGTGTCATCTCGTAGATACACTATTTGGTCAAATCTACCAAACTTAGCAAATCATTAAAAACTTTAAGCTTTATTACCTCATTAACAAGCCTTAAAGTCTTAACCTTTTCCTGAACATTGTCTTCATCATGAGAATGGATTGAGTTAATTGACAATGTCGAACCGTCAGCCACAACTTTGTTTTTCTCCTTGAATCTAGCTCTTGGGATCTCCAGTCTGCTAGATAGAGTTACCGTCATGCTGACTTGTCCTAAGCCGTAAACCCATTCCCTTAGATGATCTTTCAACTGCCTCTCTCACTAGGCCTTTCGTTAGTGGATCTGACACATTATCGCTTGACTTTACATAGTCAATTGTGATAATTCCACTAGAGAGCAGTTGTCTTATGGTGTTATGTCTACGTCGTATATGACGAGACTTCCCGTTGTACATAACGCTCCCTGCCCTACCTATTGCTGCTTGACTATCGCAATGTATGCAAATTGGTCCAACAGGTTTGGGCCAGAATGGAATATCCTCTAGGAAATTCCGGAGCCATTCCGCTTCTTCACCAGCCTTATCCAAAGCAATGAATTCAGATTCCATTGTGGAGCGAGCAATACATGTCTGTTTGGAAGATTTCCAAGAGACAGCTCCTCCACCAAGTATGAATACATAACCACTCGTGGATTTTACATCATTTGACCCGGTGATCCAATTTGCATCACTATATCCTTCAATCACAGCAGGGTAGTTATTTTAATGCAAAGCATAATGTTGTGTCCATATTAGATAACCCAACACACGTTTCATAGCCATCCAGTCAGTTTGATTCGGATTACTAGTGTACCGACTCAGTTTACTAATAGCACATGCTATATCTGGTCGCGTGCAATTCATTATATACATCAAACTTCCCAACACGTTGACATATTCCAATTGAGAGTCACTTTGACCTTCATTCTTTTTAAATGTACAACTTAAATCAATTGAAGTTTTGACTACATTGAAATTCAAGTAATTGAACTTAACCAATACTTTTTCAATATAATGAGATTGAGATAATGCTAGTTCGTGGGGAGTTTTGATAATCTAACACCTAAGATCAAATCAGCAACTCCTAAGTCTTTCATATCGAACTTGCTGGAAAACATGCGCTTAGTAGCATTTACATCGTCAATTTCTTTACTCATTATTAACATGTCATCAACATACAAACAAACAATGACTTCATGATTCATAACGTTTTTAATGTAAACACATTTATCACATTCGCTAATCTTGAATCCATTTGCCAACATTATTTGATCAAATTTAGCATGCCATTGTTTGGGTGCTTGCTTGAGTCCATAAAGTGACTTCACAAGTCTGCACACTTTCTTTTCTTTACCAGGAACTATAAACCCTTCAGGTTGTTCCATGTAAATTTCTTCCTCTAACTCTTCATTTAAGAAGGCTGTCTTTACCTCCATTTGGTGGATTTTAAGATCATGCACTGCTGCTAGTGCTATTAGCATCCTAATTGATGTTATCCTTGTTATTGGAGTGTATATGTCAAAGTAGTCCAGACGTTCCTTTTGTCTGTATCCTTTGACTACCAGTCTAGCCTTATATTTGTCAATAGTCCCATCAGGTTTCATTTTCATTTTAAAGATCCACTTTGATCCTAAAGGTTTATTTCCTGGATGAAGATCAGTCAATTCTCAAGTGTGATTGCTTAAAATTGATTTAATATCATTATTGACTGCTTCTTTCCAATAAGTTGATTCTGACGAAGACATAGTTGCTTTAAATGTTTGAGGCTCATTTTCATGCAATAGTGCTACAAAATCTGGTCCGAAAGAAACAGATTTTCGTTGTCGAGTACTTCGCCTAGGTTCCTCACTAGTTAAAATATTTTCCATTGATTCTTCTCGTGGTCGTTTAGGTCTTTCACTTGTTGACTCACTTTCAGTTTTATACGGATAAATATTTTCAAAAAACTCTGCATTATCTGCTTCAATTATCATATTAACATGAATCTCAGGATTATCAGATTTTTGTGAACCAAAAATCGACAGGCTTTACTATTCACAGCATACCCAATAAAGACACAATCTATTGTTTTGGGTCCAATTTTAACCCTCTTCGGTAAAGGAACCTCTACCTTGGCTAAACACCCCCACACTTTGAAATATTTCAAGTTGGGTTTTCTTCCTTTCAACAACTCATATGGAATTGATTGTGTTTTTCGATGGGGTACACTATTGAGTATTTTATTAGCTTTAAGGATGGCTTCCCCCCAAAGATTTTGCGGTGAACCAGAGTTGACTATTAAGGCATTCATCATTTCCTTTAATGTTCTGTTCTTCCGTTCTGCCAAACCATTTGACTGTGGTGTATAAGGTCAGTAGTTTGATGAATAATACCATATTTCAAACATATCTCTGCAAAAGGAGATTCATATTCTCCACCCCTATCACTATGAATTGTTTTTATCTTTATATTCAATTGGTTTTCCACTTCATTTTTGTAATGCTTAAATGCATCAATTGCTTCATCCTTACTATTAAGCAAATATACATAACAAAATCGAGTGCAGTCATCAATAAAAGTTATAAAATACTTTTTTCCACCACGAGATGGTGTTGACTTCATATCGCATATATCTGTGTGAATTAAGTCTGAAGTTTTAGAATTTCTTTCAACAGACTTGTAAGGATATTTAACAAACTTACTTTCCACACAAATTTCACATTTCGATTTATCGCATTTAAAATCAGGCAATACTTCTAGATTAACCAATTTTCGCAAGGCTTTGTAATTTACATGTCCCAAACGGGCATGCCATAAATCACTTAACTCCAATAAGTAAACAGAAGCAGAATTTTTATTAATATTGTCAACAACCATTACATTTAGTTTGAAAAGACCCTCATTGAGGTAGCGCTTTCCTATGAACATTTCATTCTTACTTATTACAGCTTTATCACTAACAAGGACACACTTAAACCCGTTCTTAACGAGTAGTGCAGCAGAAACTAAATTCTTCCTAATAGTAGGGACATGCAAAACATTGTTCAAAGTCAACACCTTGCCGGATGTCATTTTCAACATTACTTTCCCAGTTCCTCAATCCTTGCTGTTGCTGTGTTTCCCATGAATAGATCTTCATTGTACTCAGCAGGAGTGTACGTTACAAAGGCTTCTTTCGCAGAACAAATATGTCTAGTGGCACCTGAGTCGAGAAACCACTCATTGGGATTTCCAACTAAGTTACACTCCGATATCATTGCACGTAAGTCATCTGCATCTTCCATCTTTTCCACGATGTTTGCTTGACTTTTGCCTTTGCCTTTGTTTTTGTCCTTTCTTGGAGCATGACAATCAGAAGATCTATGACCAGACGCCACAATTATAACAGTTGCCTTTGAATTTCTTCTTGGCATGTTCTGACTTCTGTCCGTTGGACTTCTTTCTCTTTTTGTCTTTGGTAGGATTTTCTTCAACAATATTAACTCCAATGATTGTTGAACTCTTACGCGACTTCTTTTCGGCATTTCTGTTATCTTCCTCAATCTTGAGCCGAATCACAAGATCTTCAAGCTTCATTTCTTTACGCTTGTGCTTTAGATAATTCTTGAAATCGTTCCACGAACGAGGCAACTTCTCGATCATTGCAGCCACTTGAAAAGTTTCATTTACTACCATATCTTCAGCAATCAAATCATGGAGAATAAGTTGAAGTTCCTGCACTTGTGATCCAACAGTTTTACTATCTACTATTTTATAGTCTAAAAACTTTGCGACCACAAACTTTTTCAAGCATGCATCTTCTGTCTTATATTTCTTCTCAAATGCATTCCACAACTCTTTTGAAGTTGTTATTGCACTATAGACATTATTTAAGTCATCCTCTAAAGCACTCAAAATGTAACCTTTACATAGGAAGTCTGACTGTTTCCATGCTTCAACAATCATAAATTTTTCCCTGTCTTGCATATCATTAGCATGAACTGAAGTATCTTCACTTGTAAATTTCTGAAGACCAAGAGTGGTAAGCCAGAAAAATATTCGTTGCTGCCATCCTTTGAAATTCACACCTGTGAATTTACCCGGTTTCTTTGCTTGTGATAAAAGAGTTCGGGTTGTTGCAGCAACAGCCACTGTAACACCAGTGTTTTCCATTTCTGATAAACAAAATTGATACAATATAAGTAAGCAATAAACTATAATTGAAGACTTAAAGGAGTATAAAATCACAAAGATTTTTGTCTCCACCAGAAACTCATATTTAAAAATTTCCATAAGATTGTTGCCAATCTGTGTTATGAAAATCAGACATTACTGGTTGTAATAAATCATTCAGAAACACCAAGTAACTGAGATTTTTAGAACCAGTAAGTAAGATGAAAATAAATTTATTTGTAAAAAATAATTGAATATGTAAAAACTTACGAGAATCTGGAATACTCTTTTTTTTTTAATAATTTAGGAAGAAAATCAAGTCCACTGAATTCACAGTGTCCCCTTAAAGAAATTATTCCCCTCTAGTTTCCGGGTTTGATTTGGAATATAACCTCCCAGGGTAAAATGATCTTAATCAGTAGAGTATAGATACCAAAAACTCTACTGTCAGCGAATCAATCCACAGCAGGAAAGTACACGAAGAAATGTGTTTTTTAAGAAGAAGGAAGATCAGAAAATTCGTAGGGAAATATTCTGAAGACTGAATGGTATTTATAGGCAAGAAGAATATATTCTGAAAGGTTGCACAACCCTTTCAGAATTGACACAACCATTAATGAAAGGTTGCAAACTTTCAAATGGTATTGACTGTTCCTGAAAGTTGCAACCTTTCAGAACAGTCATGGCGGAAATGCGGATCCGAGTCGGGTCGGGTTAACTAAAAAGTTGAAAACATTTCGGTTACTTTCTGTTATCAACTAATTAATTGATAATAATATTTGGTCATTTAATTAATTAAATAAATAATTAAAATAAATTTGTCCAAAAAATTATCTCTCGATCATTTGCCAAAGCCAAAGCCAAAGTCAAAGCCGAAGCCGAAGCGAGCGACGACGACGATGGCGCGAGGGGGGTCCCTCTTTCCAACCCTTCTAACAATTAATATGAGTGTTTATTTATTTAAACTCTCCTATTTTCATTTCCATTACCAATGAGGGACTATTGCCTTTTTCATTAAAGCATTAGAGGACTTTTCAAGTTTCCAACCTTTCAAGTTCTAAACTTTTCAAATTCCTCTCCTTCCCTCTATTTCCCATCAATTCTTGATACATACCCAACATAATGCAAATAAAAAAGGTAGAATTCATGAAGAAGAAGCAAGGGAAAAAGAGCTTAACCAAGATTCTCAAGACAGAAATTTTTCTCACCCAATATTTTATATCAAAATGGCTACTCAACATGTTTTTTATAATTTATTTATATCTCATTTCAGACAACCAACAACATGTGATTTATTTCACAATAAATATATGCACTTGTAATATTGTTTTTAGAGCATTTTTCAAAAATGCAAAAATTAATTTTTTTCAGAACGACTTTTTCCTCATTTCATAAACCCTCACTATTTTAAGAACTTAAAATATAATTTTTTAATGAAAAATTGTATCACTTTATTCATAAAAATATTAGGTAAAAGGATTTTTTTTCCTTTAGGTTTTCTACACTTCAATTGAGCAGGTAGGAAAACATTTTACCGTAACCTCTTCTCTTTCAACTCTAGAAGAGAGTGAAATTTAAGCGGAATTAATTTCTATGTTAAAATCTGCACTTTTTTCAAAGTGTAAAGAAAATATTGAATCTCCTAAAATTTGTTGGTGTAATAACACCATTGAAATTAAATGACGAAAATGAATAAATAAATATGTGGGTTGAGTCACAGATCGGCATAATTTACACCAATCCAGCAGTATCACTCTTGACTTGTCTCCTCCAAGATACAACAACCCAACAACGTCGTACAAGTAAAGCAATCCTGGATTAATTGAAGAGTCCAAGCTCCACAACAATAACATCTTCCTTCAACATATAATTTTTCTCTTTTGTACATAGTGAATATTGTTGAAGACTTAGAATATTTCTTTGTCTTAACTCTCTCTTTCATTACACTTATCTTAATATAAACTTCTCATCTTTCTTACATTATTTTTCCCTTCTCATCTTCTTGAGATACTTCACAAAGGAAGAAACACCATTATTTACCAATAGGTAGAATGAGGGGTATTAATGTGGATATGAATATTATAGCTGTTACATAAGTTACAAGCAGTGATGCAGAGATTCAAAATTTTGAGGTGTTGGGTGCCACATTTTATGAATAATAGCATGATTTCGAAATTTACATAGGAGAACTCTAATAGCTCATTTGGCTCCAAACAGTGCTTATTATTTATTTTTTTAAAATGAGGTAATGATCATATTTTTAGGAGAAAATGAGTGTTTTTGACAAGTACCAAAAATTGTTTTTAAAAATTTAAAAGAAATAGATTTTCCTTGAAAAAGTGCTTTTTTTTTTTTTATAAACAATGGATTTTGTTATTTGGTTATTAAAAAATACAATTTGATATGGCTGATAAGAATTAATAACCATTAAAAACTAGAGAAGCATGCCAAAACATTTTCCATGGGTTGTGATAGGATGATTATGATCCCCCTAACCAAATCATAAGAATAGTAAAGATTCTATAGGACTGTCATTCCCTGAAATGGACTTTGCGATGTACAAATCCGAATTTAATTGAATTTTATATGAGTACCGAATACCAAATAAAAAATCACCAAAAGATTAAAACTCCAAAAAAATAATTTTTCCATGAGAATAAGTACAAAGAAATTGAAAAAAAAACGTAAAAGTAAAGTAAAAATTTTAAATTAGAGGGTAAAATTTAAGTATTGTTATGAAACTATATAAAATTAGAAGAAGAAGAAAGTAGGGAGAAGAGAAAAGACTTCTTATTTCTCTTGAAATATATTCAGGATTCATTGATCTTTCACAAATCTTCTTTACAATGAAGGAAAACCCTTTATTTATAGGGAAAACCTTACTTGGTCCCCAAGTAGGATTCCTAACCATATCCTACTAGGACTCCACATAATTAGACATTCACTGTAATACAAATTGTTTATAACACTCCCGCTTGAATGTCGGTAGATTATGTGCCTCGTTAAAACCTTACTAGATAAAACCCAGTGGGAAAAAAATCTAGTGAAGGAAAAAGAGTACACATATCCTATAATACGCATTATGGATGCCTCATTAAAAACCTTACAAGGAAAACCCAATGGGACAAAACCTTGTGAGGGAAAAAGAGTACATCGCGTATTAACTCCCCCTAATGACAACATCAATTCAGAGACTAGAATCTTCGTTTTCCAAGCTTGTGCACCATCTTTTTGAAAGTTGTAGTTGGTAGAGACTTGGTGAATAAATCAACAATAATATTACTTGAACAGACCTCTTGCATGTTGATATCACCATTTTTGGGAGCTTATGAGTGTAGAAAAACCTTGACGAAATATGTTTTCTTCTATCTGCTTTTATGAATCTTTCCTTCAGGATCAAAGATTTCTGCAAATTTCTTACTTCTACTTCTTTAAGCAAATAATCTATTGCCTTTTGAAAACTCTTCAACAGTTTCAATTCTAGTCATCAACTTGCATAATAATACTTGCATATGCTTCATGCATTTTGAATCGATTTAATCCTTATAAAGATTATAAACAAGTTCTCCAAAAACTTGCACATACTTTAGATTTTGAATCCTTCATGACTTTTCATATTAATTTTGTCAAGTGATAACATTCAATATTAAATGTATGATATATTCTAGTGACTAGATTGCAAGTCAAATAAGCTTTACGCTTACCAAGATGCACCATTCCACTTTTCACTTGATAATTATTTCTACACAAGCATGCTTTAATAGATGTAGAATTCATATTCTCATAATCTTTTACAATATTGCGCGCTATTGTATCAAAGATATCGTCAACAATATACCATTTTGTATTGATTCACAACACGACAAAACTTATTGAGATCTCATCACTTCATTATTTTTAGGTAGCTACCCCTCTCATGAGGTTTCATAAAGTGTTATGTCGTAGGCTCTCCAAGAGCACATTGTCTCCTTATTATGATCATTTTGATTCTTTGATCCTCCCCCTTTTTCAAGGATTATTTTATTTAGAATTGATTAGTCTATCATGCTTCATGTATGTCATAGACTTTATCCTTAAGGGACATTCAATAGGAGTATTTACAACTTTTGTGTTGCTTCTAATCTCCCCCTTATGTTAGACAACCTAACATATATCTCAATCTTTTGGAGAATCTATCTTTGTGCATCATAGTATATTCATTAATCATATATTGCACATCAAAATTATCAGATGAAAACTATTTGGTCCCTGACCATAAACCAATTAACAGAAAAATTGATCATAACTTATTGGTTTGATTCATACAATTATGTTTGTATGTAATATCATATTTCAGATCAACATATGAAACTTTATTTTCATAAGCAATGATTCACTATATGAGACATTTAATGTCACATCATCTTATATATTTATCAATATTATCAAGATGAATTATCTTGATTTCATATTCTGAAAGTTGTGCTTTTAGCTCAATTATCTTGCACAAACAATTTTGCGAATGTCAAACTGCAAGTTGACAACAAACGCACATGTGATTATCTTATTGATGCATCTTTTTATCATATCACATGATAGGTAAACGGGCCCATATTCACCTTTTATACTTTTCAGAATTTAGGGATTTAGTCCCAACTTTAGTTGATCCAATCAACTTTATCACGAGAACAAGCAACGTAAAGAATTCTTGAAGAATCTTCTAGTTTTTCAATGTATGTCCATTACTCAGTATGCACATCTTTGGGATGACCAAATTATTCATGCCAACTAATAAAATTTGTAGTACTCGTAAACTCCAAGTTTACTACGCATTGTGCCTTTTTCTTTAGTAAATTTATGATTTACTATTATATGAGTAAATTTCAATTTTATTACTCCAAGAGTAATTTTCAGATTTATTTCTTCTCAATTACTTTACCCTTTAGGTGAGTCGTGATCCCATCATTGAATGAACTAATCTGAAGAAAATTGTGCATGTAACATATTATTTGTGCCAACATTTTTGCAAACATCAAGTTGCGAGATAATAATAGGCACACATGAGACCATATAGAAGAAACATTTATTAGGACCATTAAATATCTAAACAATCCACTAAGTGGATGACTAGGTCCACAAATATTGTATACGTTCCTAGAACGCAGAGAATTCAATCTCAACTTTCGTTTATGATGGTCTCACAATTAACTTGCCTTGTTAACAAGCAGTATAAGAAAATTCACGTCTAGCATGGTGACTTATCACCTCATTCACTCTAAAGAATGGATCTGTATTTTTACCATTTATCAAAAGTTCTCATTTTTCATGAATGGAACACAAACATGTGAGCTTATCAAATTATGATAGCTAGTACCTCATTCCATATTTATGTGCATTATTCAATCACTTGTCTTCTTTCAGACATATTATGCACTACAACCACATTCACTTTATGTAATGGAGCAAATTCAGTAAATTTCATGACTTCTCATCAAAAAAACATTGTTTTTCTTTAGTCATTATTATATCATCAATATGGTGCATTAAGACTCAAATTCAATGTCTTATCCATATAAAAGTGTCTTAGATCATAAATCGACGGGTCTTGAACCCAACATCTTATCATCATAGTGCATCAGGAGTTTAACCCAATGTCTTACCCTCTTTGTGCCATTAGACATAAATCCATCGTCTTATTCTTTTGGTGCGATAAAACTTAAATCTATCGTCTTACCCACGATGAGGCTCAACCTCAAGCCTTTGAAAATAATTGCAATTTTATCACTTTTGATGATTATTAATATGATTATATATTATAATTGCACAAAACTGAGACTAATGATTTCTTATAATCAACATTAGCAGTTAATAGATATAGTTTAATAGATCACGTACCTCACATAAAGATTGAAAATATATCTTTCTCTAAATTGTGCTTATTTAATTATTAAAATAAATTAAGGAATTCTCTTCACGTCGGTTAAAATTAAACGTATAGAAAGTTGACGAGTCTCTTTGAATACTTACTTTAGATGGTACCTCCAGTTACATAAATAATTATAACATAAAGATAAATCATACCTTGAAGATATAAGAACCTGATTGCATAACTTATGCAAGATCTCTTTTGTACTTTTCCCGTCTTCTTCATAATTCTTTAAGATTAGAACAATCGTGCTGATAACGTGTTATGAAACTATATAAAATTAGAAGAAGAAGAAAGTAGGGAGAAGAGAAAAGACTTCTTATTTCTCTTGAAATATATTCAGGATTCATTGATCTTTCACAAATGTTCTTTACAATGAAGGAAAACCCTTTATTTATAGGGAAAACCTTACTTGGTCCCCAAGTAGGATTCCTAACCATATCCTACTAGGACTCCACATAATTAGACATTCACTGTAATACAAATTGTTTATAACAAGTATGTATATTTATAAAATATATAGTAGTGGCAGTTAAACCATTATTTTTTTGACTAATTAGTTTTATTATATAATAACGGTTGTTAACCATCTTCTTCACTCACTTGATATTAAAACAAAACTGCAAAATCTTTACTGATTCGGTGTGCAAGAAAAAAAATGTTAGATGCAGGAGGCAAGAGATTACGTAGTGATAATGAAGAAGATGGTAATTCGAAAAAAAAGGTTGAATTGATGAAGAAAAAGCTGGGGGAAAGGAGAAAAATCAAGTAATAGAGGAGAAAAAAAATGAGGGATTGGATGAAGGAGTAGGAGAAACAGTTGGAGATGGCAATGAAGGATCGGGAAATGGAAGTGGAAATCTAGTATCAGGAGAGGAATAATCAAGAAATAACGTGAATCGTGAAAATTCTGAAGGAAATCAAATAGATGAAGAAGAAAGAAAAAGAAGAAGAGCTGTAGAAAAAGTAAAACAACCAATGTTATTAAAATGTGAAGCGATTGACAAGTGTGAATTTCTTCGCATGGAATGTGGAGAATCATCCAACCCACCTGAAGATGAACGTTCTACTATTACTGAAGATCACCGTCCTACTATTACTGAGGATCATCGGGATTTGGAGATTTTAAAATCCGTATGGAATTTCAAGAAGATGAATGCTAATCTCCCAGATATTATTACCTCAGATGAACCAGCCATGCACATCTTGTTATTACACCCCAAATTTAATTCCCCAAAGAGTATACAAAGATGAAGATTTCCGAATTTTCGCAATAATTTCTTCGATTTTGTTTTCATGGATGGAGAAAATACCGAGATTACCCTGACTGTTGCCTGAGAAGCATTCTACTTGTAAGCTACTATGGGTGATGAGGTACAACAGCAACAGCAACATCAACGTGTGTATCAGGTACAACAGCCAGGTCTGCAACAGCAACATCAACGTGTGTATCAGGTACAACAGCCAGGTCTGCAACAGCAACAACAATCGCTACAACAGCAACATAAAGAGAAACATCTGGAATGGGTACAACAGAAACGTCTGCAATGGCAACAAGGTGTTACTCAGAGAGGGCATCAGCGACGTCTGCTATCACTACAACAGCAATATGAACAGCAACGTCTGCAATCGGTACAGTAGCAACAACAACAGCAACAATGGGAACAACAGCAACAAGAACTTCTGCACTGGGTACACCCTAGTTATCAACATATACAGGGTAATCCGCAACAGATATGTTATCTCGTAATTGTATATTATATGCAGGGAGATAATGTTAGAGTAGCTGTGATATTTTTGAGATAAACTTTACAGCAGCATTAGGATATTGGTTTCTGACGAAAAGTTCTTCAACTCAATAGAATGTTGATTTTGTGAGTGAATGTGTTTTGTTAATGACAGTTACCATATTTTAGTAAATTCCAGCTATCCGACAGGGAAACTGGATGCTCAATTCTTTTGCCTACTAATTATGTGTTTTAAGGCAGTAAAGTGTTCACCAACAAATGTTCTTCTGCATCCTTCTGATTGCACTTGCATTCATTTTGCAATACAAAAGCATCAGCTAATAAAAGATCAAACATATATAGGTTATTTTTTAGCTCGGCACCATTATCAGTTTTTTTTTTTATATATATATAAATGTGGGTTGAGTCAATTTATATGATCAATAATCATGATTTGAGTAGATGAGAAGATCAAATTACTTGACTATGTCTATCAATTCTTATATACATGAGCATCAATTATAAGTAGTTTTTTCTTATATTGACTGAAGGGGAGTCTATGGTATGAGTTGTCTTCCTATGACAAGGATGTCGTACATTCAAGCCATTATTGGAATAACCTCTATAATGGAGTCTGCATTGTCTGACCCTTGATTCCTCCCTGTGCACTATTGAGACATCAGTATTTGAACAGGAAATGAAGTTGTGTGTATCTATAATACCTTAGATATTAATTATTATGATCCTCATAGAACTAGTATTGTTAATGTTCCTATATAAGATGCACTCTACTGCAGCCGTAACTATCAATAAAAACAGGAAGAGAGTTACAGCTACTTCATATACAATTGTGTGTTTTTTAGAATGGTATCAGAAGCCGCCATTACCACCTCTTCTTCTTCCTCTGAAACTCCGATCAACGTTCTCTCTCCCTCCACTTTATTTCCATCAAGTTTACATCTACCAATTATTTATTTTGGAAAATTCAATTTTTACACTTTCTCCGTGATCAAAATTTATTAGGATACATTGATGGCTCTTTTCCCTGTCCATCGTCCCATATCATCATAACAGGAAAAGACGACCCTGAGATTGATCCTCATCATGGACTTATGTATCCAACAGGATCAAATCATATTAAGTTTGCTTATATCTTCTCTTTCTAAAGATACCTTACCGATTGTGATTGGTCTCGCAACATCTAAACAAGTCTGGGATGCTCTCGAAAAGGCTCTTTCTTCCCCCTCTAATACTCGAATTCTTAACCTCCATATGTCCCTTCAAAATCTCAAGCAAGAAGATGTTCCTGTCACCCAATATCTTCAAAAGGTTAAGTGTTAATGACACAGAAGATTCACAAGATCAAATCAAATCAAGTAGCAAATCTTGTAAAGATTATATGTAATTTTAGTTGTGTAAATATATACTTGTACTCTACAGTAAAGAATGCAAGTTCTTATTCCCACATATCAAGTCTCTTACATGGTATCAGATATAGCCTTTTCTTAACCGCAATCTCGATCCAACCTCTCCTTTTGTTTTCTTTTATCTTCCTTCCTCCATGGATACTGATTTAAAGACACTAGACAACTCATCTCGTGCTACAATCACAAACGCTCCCAACAAAACATCATACTTGGGTGAGGTGCTTGTATGCATCAATGCTGCTGAACAATTACCATTGAAACTGACTTCCACCAATTTTGTTTCATGGAAAGCACAGTTTCACTCTCTTCTCGTCGGATACTATCTCATGGGGTATATCAATGGATCCATGCAAGTTCCTAATGATGAAACTAATTTTAAGACAAGACAAGACAAATTAATCGTTCATGCCATCTTGGCCTCAGTTTCAGAGGCTATTGTACTATTCATAGGCTCTTCCAAGACTTCTCACCATGCTTGGACAATAATCCAAAAAACATATGCAAACAAATCCAGATCATGAATCATGTCTCTTAAAGAATGCCTCTCTGTGATTCAACGAGGTGATCAAACTATATTTGAATATCTTCAGCAGATCCGTACTATGGCAGAAAGCCTTCCTCTTGTTGGTTCACCCATTTTACAAGATGATCTCATTCTCTACACCCTTATTGGTGTTGTCCCTGATTACAAGGAAATAGCTGCTGCTATTAAGGCACGTGATACTTGCATGTCATTTGAAGATCATCATGACAAACTCACAGACTTTGAATCTTATTTGGCCAAGTCCAAATCTATGGGTTCTGATGTCTCCATTGCCGCAGTGAATGCAACAACCAAGTCACGTCAACCTTAACACCACAACAGAGGTTCCCACTCTAATCATAATCAGTCGGCCATGTCTCACACAAATTTGGGGGAAATTAGAGATCTCACAAGCCTCGTGTGATCTGTCAATTGTGTAAAAATCCTGGTCATGTTGCAAAGAAATGTTACAAAGCCAAAGAAATCATACTTGGAACTCCGACAACATATAATACAACTGTCTCTACTCTAACAACTCAAGGATGGTTAATGGATTCAGGTGCTTCACAGCATGTCACCAATAACATTCAAAACTTATGCCTGTCTTCGGATTATGATGGCCCTGATAAAGTGCAAATAGGTGATGGCTCGGGTTTGCATATTACACATATTGGTAAATATAAAATAAATTCCTCCTCTAACACATTACACCTTCGCAATGTCCTTTGTGTCCCAAGTATTAAATCTAATCTTATTTCTGTTGGCAAATTCTGCAAAACTAACAAAGTGTCTGTTGACTTTTTTCCGCAATATTTCTCTGTGAAGGATCTCAACACGAGGGAGTTCGTGCTAGAAGGACAAAATAAAGATGATGTTTATTTTCTTTCAAATTCATCCCTACCTTAGTCATCTTGTCAACTATCACCCAAATAGAGTCATGGTGTCCGCAAGTTAGAGGTAACCTGTGATGAAATCCATATTGATAACTTCCCACTTCCAATTAAGAATTTTGATCTCTTGAGTCATACCCCCTAGTTTCTAATGTTCTACCTTGACTTTCTGGTAATTGGGGCACTTATTCACAAAATCGGCTATATCCCTCTTAATGCCATTCCACCGATAGACTTCCCGCAGATTGTAGTACATGGTTAGTGTCAACCGGATGAATAGAATATCTGGAGTTATGGGCATCTGCAAGAATATGCAGTCTCAAGTCACCCACCTCTGGAACACACAATCTACCATGGTAGCAAAGTATACCATCTCCCCTTTGGGAGAAAACCTCCCCTCTCTAAATATGGAATGTACCCTTAGGTTCAAGAAAGATTGGATCATCGTCTCGCTTTTCCTTAAGTTCCACTACAAAACAAGATGCTTCCCCATTATTAATTGTTACACCACTTTTTGATATGCTCATCAGGCGAACTCCCAAGCGAGCAAGCCTATGAACATCCTTCACTAGTTCCTTCCATTATTCGTCATCATGGGATGCACTACGCAAGATAATCTGCTAAGAGCATCTGCTACTACATTCGCCTTACCAGGATGATAATGCACACTCATATCATAATCCTTAAGGAACTCATGACATCTCCTCTGGCAAAGATTCAACTCTTTCTGTGTGAACACATATTGAAGGCTATTATGGTTAGTGAACACATATACATGAAGAACATACTAGTAGTGTCTCAAGATCTTGAGTGCAAACACCACTACTGCAAGCTCGAGTTTTTGAGTTGGATAGTTCTTCTCATGTACCTTAAGCTTTCTAGAAACATTAGCTATAACCTTATCTCTATGCATCAACACAAAACCTAGGACAACTCTGGATGCATCACAATAGATCACATAAGCATGGGAACCCTCTGGTAGAGTCATGACATGAGCTGTAGTCAATCTAGTTTTAAATTCTGCAAAAGATTTTCTCACAATCATATGACCATTGAAACTTGACCATCTTCTCAGTCAACCTGGTCAATGGTAAGGCTATTGATGAAAATCCTTCCACGAACTTTCAGTAATAACCCTATAGACCTAAGAAACACCTTATATCTATAGCAGAGGTAGGTCTGAGCCATTGTTTTAGTGCTTCTATCTTTTGCTAATACATTTGGATCCTTTCGCTAGATACAATGTGACCAAGGAAAGCGGCGGATTACAACAAAAAGTCATATTTTCTAAAGTAAATGAATAACTGGCGATCATTGAGAGTCTGCAGAACAACCCTCAAATGACCATCTTCAAAGTCAACCTAGCCCAAAGACGTGGACACGGGACCTAGGACAACAAGTGATCCCAAGCTAACCTATTTGCATGATCATGATCATATTAGAGATAATAAACTAATGCGGAAGCTAAATCATAAGTAAAATGAAAAGATGGGGAATACACATATACTATAATTGAGATATATGAAACTTATTATTTTAATACAAAGAACATATTAACTTAATACTAGGTTGAAACTAACTATTTCTTAAAAAAACCTCTAACTAACTAGAAATGCTGGTACATGCCCCAACTAAGTCTTGCAAAAATAGAAACTAAAAGACTAAAACTAATGAAAATAAACTCATAAATATTGTCTTCGGAGAATGAGGACTCACCACTGATTCTGTTTAACTGGAGATCGGAAATCAATCTAAGCATGATATGGATGCTGAGAACCTGAACTTACATCACAAGAAGATTTAACACACGTATGCTTCACTACTTGAAAGGTACTGAGCATGTAGGATAGAGTAAAGCTTAAATAAAACATAACTAAACAAGCAGAAAAACAAGTACATTTTTCTGAACATAATATACTGAATGTTGAGCTAACTGGATGCCATGACCAAATTTATGACATGCAAAGACTGAATACTAACTGGACTGAAATTATGGTAAATACAATAGAGTCTGCCTGAACTATAGTAGTTACAAATAATCGATAATAAAACCGCATGAGATAAATGTGGAGTCCGATGTATACTCCCATCGAGAGAACACAATATACAATATGTATAAAGGCACGCTGGCGTGATCACTAAACTGATGCCCATAGAGGGGACTTACAATCTACTTGGCTAGTTGTTCTGGGACTATTTGGATACGCTTCACCATAGTCTAACTCGGTGTTATGCTACTCCCAATGAATATGATGGTTAAATGATCATGACTATGTTTCTGTAAATACTGGATAGCTCAAACTGAACATGCAAACTAAGAATCCAACAATTAATATGATAATGATGCATTAATAACTGAGTCATGTATAACAAGATAACTGAAATATTTGACCTAGCATGTGTAATTCAAGAATTAAATAATACATAGATAGGGTTCTTGATGCATTTATCTGAACTTTAACATACTAATCTGATTTGGATCATATTATCAACTAAGAACCCAATAATTTGAATATTTAAGAAACCCTAGGTCTAGTCATAATAAGGGATTCAAGAAACCGAATGAAAACTAGGGACCTAATGGGTGAAAGTAACCGACTACTGAAATCCCACATGCTTGGTGATGTATTCCATTGAGTAATATTTAGATTTCGGGGCTAAAATTGACGGAACCTTGTTTCATTCTTGAACTAGGGTTCTTGACCTTATGCTATTCTATTGCTTCTAATTTTTTAGGTTTTGATTAATGATTTTGACTTTGGTAAGTTCTAGTTATGTTTCTAGGCTTAAACTAACTAAAGCCTCATGGTTCAGAGTCCAAACGACGTATCTTAGGAGTTCAACGAAGTTGAAAAAGACCAAAAGACCCCTGAATTAACTACTATCAGACTGATCAACGAATTGGACTTTCAATCGACGGTTCTTCATTTGGGTCTGTTTGACAGACCTTCACTAAAATAAGTATGAATGGTAGCTATTATTATAGGCGAACTCAATAAGAGGAAGGTGATAATTCCAAATACCATTGAAATTGATAACACAAGCTCTCAATATATCCTTTAGGGTCTCAATAGTACGCTTTGCCTGTCCATCGCTAATGAGTTGCACTTTCTCCATAACACAAAGGACTGAATCTGGCACTGTCAAGGATGTTTCACCTAATTCAAACCAACCAACAAGAGATCTATAGCTACACCCATAGAGTGCATCATAACGGGCCATTTGAGTGCATGTATGGTAGCTATTGTTGTAGGATAAATAAATAAGAGGAAGGTGATCATCCCAACTATCCTTGAAATTGATATCACAAGTTCTCAACATATCCTCTAAGGTATGAATGGTACGCTCTGCTTGTCCATCTATCAGCGGATGAAATGTTGTGCTAAGGTTAATATGAGTACCAAGACCGTTCTGAAATGACTTCCATAAATGATAAGTAAATTAAGGACCTCCATCTGATATGATAAACAGGGAAACCCATGTAACCTTACAATTTCATTAATGTAAAGTTTGACATAGTCATCCACTGAATTTGTTGTCTTGATCGCCAGAAAGCGAGAAGACTTAGTCATCTTGTCAACTATCACCCAAATGGAGTCATGCTACCTGCGAGTTCGAGGTAACACATTGATGAAATCCACATTGATAATTTCCCACTTCCAAGTATGAATGTCGATCTCTTGAGTCATATCCCTTGGTTTCTAATGTTCTACCTTGACTTGCTGGCAATTGGGGCACTTACTCACAAAATCTGCTATATCCCTCTTTATGACATTCCATTGGTACACTTCTCGCAGATCACGGTACATCTTAGTGGCACCTTGATGAATAGAATATCAGGAGTTATGAATTCTTCAAGAATATGCTGTATCAACTCACCCACATCAGGAACACACAATCCACACTTGTAGCGAAGTACACCAACTTTCCTGGGAGAAAACCTCCACTCTCTGATTATGGACTGCACCCTTAAGTTCAGGCAAGATTGGATTAATGTATTGCCTTTCCTTAACCTCTACTACAAAAGAAAATGCATTCCCATTCTAAAATGTTACACCATTGCGTGATATGGTCATAAGGAGAACTGCCAAGGGAGCAAGCCTGTGAACATCCTTCACTAGTTCCTTCCTTTCTTCCTCAATATGCGATACACTATCATAGATAATCTGATACTACATTCTCCTTACCAAGATGATAATGCACACTCATATCATAATCCTTAAGGAACTCAAGCCATCTTCTCCGGAGAAGATTCAACTCTTTCTGGTTGAACGCATATTGAAGGCTATTATGGTCAGTGAAATATCTCTATGAAACCATACAAGTAGTGTCTCCAGATCTTAAACGCAAACACCATTGCTGCAAGCTCGAGGTCATGAGTTGGATAGTTCTTCTCATGCACCTTAAGCTACCTAGAATCATACACTATAACCTTATATGTATGCATCAACACACAACCTAGGACAACTCTGGATGCATCGTGATAGATCATATATCCATTTGAAACCTCTGGTAGAGTCAAGACAGGAGTTGTAATCAATCTAGTTATTAATTCTGCAAAGCTTTTCTCACAATCATATGACCATTGAAACTTGACCATCTTCTCAGTCAACCTAGTCAATGGTGAGGCTATGGATGAAAATCCTTCCACGAACCTTCAGTAATAACCCGTTAGACCAAAGAAACATCTGATATCTTTAGCAGAGGTAGGTCTGTGCCATTGTTTCAGTTGTTCTATCTTTTCGTAATCCATTTGGATCCCTTCCGTAGATACAATGTGACCAAGGAAAGCGGCGGATTGCAACCAAAACTCACATTTGCTAAACTTAATAAGTGGCGATCATTGAGAGTCTGCAGAACAACACTCAAATGACTCACATGTTTTTCCTCATTCCTAGAGTAAATAAAGATATCATCAATCAAGATGATAACACACAAGTCCAAAAATTATTTAACACTATGTTTATAAATCTATGAAAGCAACATGATCATTTTTAGTCCGAATGACATAACTACAAATTCATAATGACCATACTGAGTTATAAATTCTCTCTCCGGAGTGTCACTATCTCTGATTCTAAGATGATGATAACCTAATCCGAGGTCTATCTTCAAGAAAATGCTAGCTTCTTGAAGTTGGTCAAACAAGTCATCAATCATGGGGATGTGATACTTATTCATGATTATTACCTTGTTCAACTGTTTATAGTCAATGTATATTTTGAGAGAACCATCTTTCTTCTTTACGAACAGTACTGGTGCATCCCATGGCGAAATAATAGGTTTGATGAACCCCTTATTTAAAAGGTGTTTCAACTACTATTTCAATTCCTTAAGTTCAGCTTGGTCCATTCTATGAGGAGAATAGAAATAGGCTGGGTATGTAGAAGAAGATGAATTCCAAAGTAGATTTTCCTTTCGGAAGGGACTCCACGAAGAACTTCTAGAAACAATTCTTGAAACTCACTGACTTCTGGAATTGACTCAAGAGTTGGAGTTTTAGAGATAGAATCCTTGAACCAAACTAGATGATAGAGATAACACTTAGAGATTATCTTTCTAGCCTTAATGTAAGAAATGAGTAGTCTCATTGGCGCTCAGCTACTACCCTTCCATTCTAAGATTGGTTCGTTCGGAAACTGAAAATGAACGATCCTAGTTCTACAATCGACTGAGGCATAACATGGATGCAACCAATCCATTCCTAGAATGACATCAAAGTCTACCATTTCTAATTTACAAGATCTGCTGAGATTACTTTCTAAGTGACTATGATTGGGAAATTTCTGTATACCCATCTACCTATAATTGGGTCACTGACTAGAGTAGAGAATGAGAAAGGGTCTAAGAGAGTTTCTATACAAACACTGAATTGGACTTCTATGTAAGGATTTACAAAGGAAAGAGTATCCCCTGAATCTAACAATTAATAAATATCAATGTCAAAGACTCATAATGTACCAGTCACTAAATTAGGAGAACCTTTCTGATCCTAGCGATCCTGAAGAGCATACAACCTATTCTAGCGTTGAACGCCACCTGTACCTGTTGAGTTACACTTCTTAGTCGAGCGACTTGCTGGTGCAGCTAAAGTTTTAAACTGAGCTCTACCATTACTACCTCTTTGACCCTATCTAGAAGGATAATCCCTCAACCCCTGACCAGACTGACTGCACCCAAAACATCTTTCCTTTCCTCCTGGTACTCGCTTGGATGGTTCTTACCACAATTAGGTCTAGTGGGGTAAGTCTTGGTGCCTAAACCAAAGACTTAGATCCTGGTTCCCTAACCTTTTGATCATACATGTTCTCAAAGGATGGAACACTAGTTGATGAAGGGGCTGGGGTTAAGAATTTTTATGAATCTGCGAGCGATTCCCACCACCCGATTTCTGCTGAGAATAGTCATATTTCTCAGTCCTAGCATTCTTATTCTCCTTAGCCTATTCCCTAAGATTATCATCTTAAAACTGCTGAGCATGAGTCACAAGAGTAGAGATGTTCATATCTCCAACTAACACAACATTTCTGCACTCCATTTTCACCAAATCTGACACTTCATAAAATAAATTATTCATTTGAGCCCTAGAGTCAATAACCATGTGAGGTGCATACCTGTAGAGTTGGTTTAACTTTAGCCCATACTCTTGAATTATAATGTTTCTCTGCTTAAGTTCATGAATTCCTTAGTCTTTGCTTCTCTCAAATCTATTGGTAAAACTTGTCCATAAAGGTCTCACTAAAGTAATCCCAAGTAATACGAGCTGCATATGTACTCCTATTCTCTTTCCACTGAGTGTACAAGATAGGAGCCACATCTTTTAGCTAGTATGATGTCAACTCAACCAGATCATTCCCAGTGATCTGCATCACCTTAAAGTTCTTCTTAATCTCATCCAAGAAATTTGAGGATCTTCACCTGTTTGAAATCTTAAGAACTCAAGCATATTCATCCTAGCAAAGCCACAGACCTTTGCTACAGCTGATCCACCATTAGCATACAAAGGATCTTGAACCCAATTGTTCTGATTGGTCATACTCTGAGCCAACATCTGAATGGAGTTCCTGAATTCATCATTAGAGACTTCCTGATCTGGGACTGGGGGTGTTCTGTTTGAATTCTTGGCATTAGCTCTACGAGGAGGCATGATCTGAAATGTAGAACGTTGAGTTAGAATGTAATTAGATCATACCTTACGCACGATGAGATTAACAAGACACTAAAATTATTCCTATAACACTTCATAGCCTCCCTCTCATGAGATGTGGTGCACTTCACACTCATGAAAAGGACTCTATTTACTGCAGCTTTTCAAGCATCCTAGGGCACTTAAACGTAGTGCTCTAATACAAAGTTTGTCACGCCCAAAGCTACCCCCGAGACGCGGACACGGGATCTTGGACCACAAGTGATCCCAAGCTATCCCTGCTGGCATGATCATGAGCATACTAAATATAATAAACTAATGCGGAAGATAAATCATAATTAATATGAAAAGATGGGGAATACCCATATAATATAACTGAGATATCTGAAAATCGATGAGTTTAATATAAAGATAATATTAACACAATACTAAACTGTAACTAACTAAGTCTAAAAATAGCCTACAACTGACTAGAAATTCTGGAAAAGACCCCATATAAGTCTATCAAAAAATGAATCTAAAGGACTAAAATAGTAAAAATAAACTCATGACTGTTGTCCTCGAAGAATGAGGACTCACCCCTTATTCTTCTGAATTAGAGACCGAAAATCGATCTAAGCCTGATCTGGATGCTGAGAACCTGAACCAACATCACAAGAAGATGTAGTGCATGCATGCCTCAATACTTGAAAGATACTAAGCATGTTCGATAGAGTAAATATGAAATAAAAAATAACTGAACAAACACAAAAACAAGTATAATATTCTAAACATGATATAATAAATGAGCTAACTAGATGTAATGACCAAATTTATAAAATACTGAGATTGAATACTAACTGGACTGTAAATATGGTCAATGCTATAGAGTGTGTCAGAACTGTGGGAGCTACAAATTTCATGATCGGGGAGAACCCCCTACATATAACCGGCGTCTTCGTCCTCAAAGATGACTATGACTAGCCCTTCAAATTAATCATTACATATCATTGGTCAAAAATGCAGAAAAACATATAACTTTTACGTAGTGAAGGATACTAAGACTTCTCGCTGTCATATATGGAGTTTACATAGACTCTTCGCTTATGAAGTTTACACAGACTTCTCATTTAGCATAGGCAAATGATATAAGAGTTTAATATCTTCCTCTCACATATAAACCATATAAAGGGTATATAAAATTGGGCGTAATCCCATACACAAGTAAAATATGCCATGATACGCTTACAACAATAGTCTCAAAAGATAAAGGAAAAAATGAATGTCCTTTGACACAAGAAAAATCATATCTAGAGTAGAAGAATGTAAACATCCCCGAACTTGAGGACTCATAAGTAACTTGGGAAAAGTCCAAGTCTTCTTGCAAATAATCTAGAATCTCTTCAATGACCGGAATCTACAATGTTTGGGAAAAGAAAAGAAATATGGGTTAGTACAAACCACATGTACAAAGTGTGGTTCCTTTGCATAAAATTATCAATGCATGAGAAAGATACAATTTAGTCAAAACCATGATATGTACCACATAACTCAACATAAACATATATGGAACATCATAATTCAACCAAACATGTAAGCAACCCAAGCAATACTTGTGCAATGTTAAGAATACAATCCCATAACCCTATCCAAATCTTAGTATCACATTGGTCCATATACTTCATGCATACATCATAACTTCATATGTCATCATAATATGCTTTATTCAGAAGATCATTTATAACTTGACATACATAGCATATAATCAACTTAATCATACAAGAACACTACAAAGATCATCCTTTAGGATCCTACATGTGCAATGTGTAAGAGAAGTCTCATACCGTCCCTCACACTATGTAGTAGCCTCTATGACAACCCTAATAAAAGTTCACATACTTAAATTGTTCATTTACTTTTTTATTATAGGAAAAGCAGTGCAGTAATCGACATTAGACCATGTGAGCTACATGGAATCCAATGTTTACCTCTCACACCAAAAACAGAGAATTAACACTTGTCTAAGGTGTAACCAATCATACATAGCTATCTAGGTGGATCCACTAAGCTATAGTCTTATGTTGGCACATAGTCAAGGGTCAAGGAGATTGTTATTAGAAACCTTGGCTTGCTTGACCTGGAGGTTTCCATCTCATGATAGAACACATATCTTAGGAATATGGAGTTGCTAAACGTGAAGAAACCCATGTGGGAGGACAGACTCACTAGACGGGAGACCTCTATCTCATTTACATGCCCTTCGGTGCTAAGAATTTATTACCATTAGTAATCATCTTATTCCATCTTAAAAGTTCACATTTGTATCTTTTAGACTAATATGCAAACATCTTACCATAATAGCTCATAGGCCATCATAAGTGCTAATAATCCTTTCACTTAAGAAACCACTAAACAAGTGAGTAAACCTTTCACTTAACATTTATTATAATCATGAGAAACTACTTTCAATCATTTAATAATCATATCATGACATTCATACATACTTCATGACTAATTCATTTGTATAAGGTTCGGGGATGAGGACCACATGCCATCAACATCAATACCACATATTAGACATAAGAGCATTACTATCTAAGTAACTCATATTTCATAATTGAATTCAATAAGAATCAATCTTCATACCTTCTTATCCTTTGATTGCCTTCATACTTCAATTACTAAAGAATACATAACAACACATTAATAAGGTTAATTCAAGAAATATTACATAGAAATTTGATAGAAACCGAGAGTACCCCCTAGAAGTTAGGGCATTCTCGATTCGGAACATTGTGTACTTGACCTCTTGGAGGTCATGTAAAAGCCGTTTGACATCGTTCATTGCATACATATATGGAAAGTAGTGCGAAATTAAAACTTTTCACACAAAATAGTAATACTTCAAATATCTCTTTTATAAAAAAAACATAAAGAAAGGCCAAGTCTTAAAGTCGCCATCATAGACGTACAAATATATTGGGACACGACCCATACTTCAACATATAGAAAATAGATAAGTCTATTACAAAACTTTCTAAAAGTAAATCTAAATATCATGATGTCCTCGAATTTAATGAGGACATACCAACTCTTGCTTGAATGAAACACTAATCCAAGTTTCACTACATGACTCCTCTCAAATGCCACCTACACCTTTAGACATAGACAAAATGTATGGAATTAGCACAAACACCTGTACTAAGTATGACATAATGCATAAAGTCATGATAAACGAACCTTTGTATAAAACATTCTTTTTTCGAGTAAAACTTCATAAGACAAGTATAAGAAAAAGACATATAACTTCAAGAACAGTTCAACACATAAGCTTGAGACCCTTCTACCAAAGGTTATCCTATGATTTACTTAAGTAAGACAAAAAGAGACATCCCATACACCCTCTTCAAGAACACGTAAATAACCCTTAAGACTACCTAAGACAATATTATTCCTTTTTCAACATATGCTCACAACCTACGGTTACTTTAAGGTTCACTTGTGTAAAACATGAAGAGACCGCCCAAAGAAAACTACACTAGAAATCATAAGCATTTAAACATGATCTCTTAACCCATAAAATTGTGAAAACTAGAATTGCATGGTTTGCATGGGTTCATTGAGTTTTAAGGTTAAGATAATGAAATTAATATCTATTCAATCATAATACAATGATTCAAAATGTTTTATGCAATAATCCATGGCTAGATCACAAAATTGGAGAATTCATGTTGTGATTATATTTGAAAAATCATTGGAATTGAGTTTTTGAAGAAAGAGAATAAAAGGATGAATAACCATGATTTAATTGTGATGAAAATACCACAATATTGATGGAGAAAACTTTAGAAAATTAGTCTCCTTCTTTGGAGCTTCAAACCTTCATCAATGGAGGTTTTGGAGAGAAGAATGGAGAATTTTAGTTTTGAGTTTAGGGTTTTTCTTTGATTGGTGAATTTAGCGGCTTAAAGAGACTCAATACTGTCTGTAAGTCGTCCCTAAATTACCCAAAATACTGCTGCACTTATTAGACAATTTAGCCAACTCAAATTTGACTTAAAACGACGCAACACAATCTAATACTTTACTGCGCGTCACGGTGGCACTTCCAAATCTTATTTTTCGAAATATTTTCTACAGAAAGGTGAGTGAAAGCCCCGCATCGCAGGGAAAAATTTGTCCCACTACGTGTCAGCTGCGCGGCGCGCAGCCACTGCCCACAATTGGCTGGCGCGGCAGCTTGACATTCCAACTGTGGGTCCACTTTGGGTACCCTATTTGATGGTCCCGGGGGCGTCATTCTTGGACCTTTCAACCCGTTGTATGTCAGAATACGCGTAGGAAACATCAATACTCTATTTCACCCTTAATCAATCACTGAAAACTCCACTACAACACACTAGTTTAACTTCAACTAGTTTACAGACGTCTTGGGCGTTCTTGAAAGTTTGACCTCCAAATACTTCAAAACTTTATATACTGCCTATAAAAACTATTATTAACAATTTTAGGACTTCAAAAAATCATGTCACAAGTGTTAGGATCTAGTTCAACCTAGCTCATTTTCGAGGGTGTAAAAATACTCCCCCACTTGGGAACATTCATCCTCGAGTGACACTTGCTATTCTTTAGGCACTTTCAAGAGATAAGAAACTCAAGACTATCTGCACATAAACATAACACACAATACACAACATAAATATTTAGGAGGAAAACCAATTTCACATACTTTTAGAGACTCAAAACACAACAAAAAGATAGAAACTAATCTACGACTCATCATGTATTAAGATTCACATTCTTCATGCCATATAGGAGGAACTTCCTTCGCCACGAATTATCATGATCATATTCATCAATTATATGCACATTATATCCATTTTAAAAAAAATACAATTCACTCAAAATTATACTTTTCTTATAGTTAGCACCAAATTCTTTAGAGTGAAAGATGCTCAAATCTCCAAAAATGCTACTTTTAAGCAATTTATGATGGAAGCATGACAGTATGAGAGACAAAACCAGATAAAACTCATT
Source organism: Solanum pennellii (assembly GCF_001406875.1). Lineage (NCBI taxonomy): Eukaryota > Viridiplantae > Streptophyta > Magnoliopsida > Solanales > Solanaceae > Solanum > Solanum pennellii. The sequence continues at coordinate 33,253,256 of NC_028641.1, forward strand.
TTACAACATAGTCATAACTTCACAAGATGCACAATGCAAGGAATCAATGAAATTCAATTTCAACAAGACTCCTAAACACAATGCAATATGCAACATGCTACTATTACATTCTATCACTCAAGCTTGAATAGAATAGAAGAGAATAGGCAACAATCTACAACCCAACTACTCACCATACTCCCCCACTTATAAGGAACCCATAACAACTAAAAGTGAAACTAAAACTTACCGACATCATTACCCGAATTCGCTCCCTTATCTTGGAGAGCATAAAAACGATCCTCTTTGGTGCACCACCATCCAGAGCATTAGGAGGAACTTGCTTGATCTCTCTTCCTCTAGCTGCAACAGTAGGACAATATCCCCCTCGTGATCATCCTTACCACAACAAAAGAAACCACTAGTACCGGCTAGACACATCCCAAAGTGATTCTTCCCACAAGTAGAACAAGTAGGCTTAACCACTGGAGAACCACCACCTCTCTCATAGTTAGCCTTATGAGCACTTAACCATCTTGAATTGGATCCCTCTTCTTAAACTTGTGTTGAACTTCATCATCGGTCCTTCCCCTCTTATCATCTCTACTTCTCCTCGGTAGTTTAGACTCTTCAATGGATTGAGCATACACCATAAGCCTAGATAGAGGAATTTCACCATGGAGCATAGCAGTATGACACTCTTCTTTCACAATATACGAGACATCGTTCAACAACCTACTCATATCATACCTAAGGTTAAACACCAAAGATGGAGCATACTTAGACGATAGGATAAACTTTAAGAAATACTCCAAAGGACTCATGTTACCTTGACTAAGGTTTATAAAGTCCTCGACCTTAACCTCCCTATTCTCACAGGGAAAGTATCTTTCTGAGAATGCTTCCTTAAACTGTTCCCACTCTAAGGGACCTGATTCAACTGACCTACTATCCTTCCTTTGAGTGAATCAAACTTGAGCAACGTCTTTCAATTGGTACGAAGCTAACTCCACCTTCTCCTTTGAAGTCACTCCCATAGCATGCACTATCTTATACACTTCATCCAGGAAGACTTGGGGACCCTCTCCCGCTTTAGAACCAACAAATATAGGAGGATTCATCCTCACAAAGTCCCTCAATATACAGGTCATAGTACTCTCCAAAGCATTCAATCTAAGCCCAATGTCTCTATTTACTTGTGTAGTTATAGCTCGGTCTAGAGTAAGGAGAGCCTCTCTAATCTCTTCATTAGCCATAACCGGGGGAACCACCGCAACATCATTATCCTTACCTCAAATAGAGACATGATCACCATGGGAGGCACTTGAGAATCTTGCGGAACTTGAACTCCTTGTGGACCTAGTCCACCTTGGGGAGCTTCCTGTTGCAGTCCTCTTTCTTCCAACCTTCTTGCAGCCATTCTGCTTGTAGTCATACTCCTATAAACACAAGATAAGAGATTAGGAATTGACACTTTCTACCTCAAAACTTTAGGCACGACACAAAATTGATGAAGAAAGTGAAACTCTATCATTTTATAGCCTCTCGCCCATAGATGAGTCGCGACTCGCACCGATGGTCAAGACTCTATTAGACGTGGCTTTTTGAGACTTTTGGATTCCTAAGACCACTTTCATAACCTATGCTCTGATACCAAGTTTGTTACGACCTGAGAGCATACCCTAGAAGATATGACACTCTCGGATGGCAACACGGCGTACTTGACCTCTCAGAGTTCTTTTACAAGCCATTTGACATCATTCAATATATACATGTAAGAAAAGTAGTGAGAAATTACAACTTTTCACACGAAATAGTAATACTTAAAATATGTATTTTATAAAACACAAACATAATGAAAGGCTAAGTCTCAAAATCTCCATCTTAGACATATGAATATATTGGTACAAGACAAATACTTCAACATATAGAAAATAAATAAGTCTATTACAAAACTTTCTAAAAGTAAATCTAAACATCATGATGTCCTCGAATCTAGTGAGGACATACTAACTCTTGCTTGAATAATACGCTAATCCAAGCTTCACTTCGAGACTCCTCTCAAATACCACCTACACCTTTAGAGATAGATAAAATGTATGGAATTAGTACAAACACTTGTACTAAGTCTGGCATAATGCATAAAATCATGATAAATAGACATTTATATATAACATGCTCTCTTCGAGTAAAACATCATAATACAAGTATGAGAAAACACATATAACTTCAAGAACACTTGAACACATAAGCATGAGACCCTCCTACCAAAGGTTATCCTATGATTTACTTAAGTAAGACAAGAAGAAACATCGCATACACCCTTTCAAGCACACCTAAATAACCCTTAAGACTACCCAAGATAAGATTATTCCCTTTTCAACATATACTCACCACCAACGGTTACTCTAAGATTCACTTGAGTAAAACATGAAGAGAGCGCTCAAAGAAAACTACACTAGGATTTATAAACATTGAGACATGATCACTTAACCCATAAAATAGTCAAAATTAGAATTGCATGGTTTGCATGGGTTAACATCATAAAATTAAAATTAATTCAATTATAATACAATGATTCCAAATTTTGTGTGCAAGAACCCATGGCTAGATCACTAAATTGGAAAATTCATGTTCTGATTATCTTTGTAAAGATCAATGGAATTGACTCCTTGAAAAAAGAGAAATAAAGGATGAATAACCATACCTTAATTGTGATGAAAATCCTAAAAAATTGATGGAGAAAAGTTGAGAAAATATATCTCCTTCTTTGAAACTTGAAACCTTCATCAATGGAGGTTTTTGGAGAGAAGAATGGAGAAGTTTAGTTTTGAGTTTAGGGTTTTTCTTTGATTGGTGAGTTTAGGGGCTTAAAGAGACTGAATAACTGTATATAAGTCATCCCCAAATTACGCAAAAGACTGCTGCACTCATTAGACAATTTAATCAACTCAAATTTTACTTAAAAATCATGCAACAAAATCTGGGACTTTAAGCAAAACTCATACTTTTAGTTGTTTGAACATACAATTTACATTTAAAAGTTTTGAGATCGACATATTGTTTTAAAGATTTTAAAAAATATAATTTAGCGAGGAAGAAGGACTCAATTTTAATTCATATTGTTCATCCCTAGTCTTTTTAAGTTGCTACACCTAAGGAAGAGTAAGAACTTGTATACGTGGACGTATAGTCAAGCGAATATACAAAATGACATAAAGACACCGCATACCCTATCGAACTGAAGGAGTGGAATAGAAACATAATGGAGTCACAAAAATATTCCAGCTGCAATATTAAATGCCTTTCACAAAAGGTCTTTCTAGTAATAGAGTAATAAAATAATATTTGAGATTTAGGATACAAAAATTTGTGCTCAATGGAAGTATAGTGCTTTGCCTTTAACAGACCATAATTCTGAGTATTGTTGTATCAATATTGATTGTAGCCCTTCTATCATATATAAAATCATGTCACACAACCATTAGAAGCAGGATATTAACACGTCTGGGTAAAAGTAGCACTTTAGAGCTCACTAGATGAGTGATTAGCTCGTCACAATTTTTATAAATGTATGCTTCAATACATTCTCTCTACAAATTACAATCCCAAATTAATGACATAGCATACATATTTGCAGCAGCCATTAACAAGTGGAGGCCTACGCAAACAGAAGAACCACCGCCTAAAAACGAGATTCCTTCACCACGAAAAATCCTTCAAATCACAACCAACAAGGAAGAAAGAAGGAACACAATCTCTATGAATGTTCCGAGGGTGAAACAGCGTTGAAATCTAGTAGATTATTTCTTGGATGATAGGGCAAATTTATAGAGGGTTTAGGATAGTTTTATTCCTATTTAGGTCGAAAAAAATGAGATAAGATGAAGGAAAAATCAGATCATACAAAGTTCAACCGACATAGGAGCTAGGGGGCCCACCTTCAGGTGCCTCCTTGCGCAGTGTCACGAAAATATGAGCATCTCCCAATTCTAAAGTCGTATTTACATATGGTTTAGTGTTTTGGAAAGTAGACTTGTATACCTTTGATTCCCTATATTGGGGTCGTTTAAAAGCTTTCTATATTGGGAGAAAATATCCAAGACATTTAAGCCAAATTTCAGAATCCTATACGTTCGTCGAATAATTACATTTGTAGTCATGTCTTTCTCTTCAAAAAAAATAAGAGGTTAAAAGACAAAACCTTAAAGAAAAAATGATGGATCTTACAGTACTTTGACATGTACTGCAAATAATAAACAGAATCCTTAAAGACAAGATGTTGATGAACCAAGAAGAAACAATTTGAAAATTGCAATGCGAAAATAGAACAAACGTTATACTACTTTATCTTGCAATTAAATACCCATGTATACTTCTTCTTCTATTCAAGATTCATACCAACAAAAACAGCACACAATAAAGCATTTCCAAAAATTCCAGCGATAACAACATCACAAAATACTTCAAAAACATCCAAACATCACATAATTGTCATAATACAATTTTTTTGCCGTCTATTCGTGTTCTTGCGTCATATCATTAGCTATAACACTCAATAAATTGTAAGGTGAGAATTTTTACCTCCAAACAGAAGCAACACCTCCTAAAAATGAGACTCCTTCATCACGAAAAATCCTTCAAATCACAACCAACAAGGAAGAAAGGACACAATCTCTATGAATGTTTCGAGGGTGAAACAACGTTGAAATCTTGTAGATTATTTCTTGGATGATAGGGAAAACTTAGAGAGGGTTTAGGATAGTTTTATTCCTATTTCGGTCGAAAAAAATGAGATAATATGAAGGAGAAATCAGATCATACAAAGTTCAACCGACATTGGAGTTAGGGGCCCACCTTCAGGTGCCTCCTTGCGAAGTCTCACGAAAATATGAACATCTTCCAATTCTGAAGTCGTATTTACATATGATTTAGTGAGTTGGAAAGTAGACTTGTAGACCTTTGATTCCATACATTGGGGTCCTTTAAAATATTTCTATGTTGGGAGAAAATATCTAAGTCATTTAAGCCAAATTTCAGAAGGTTTATCAAAGAAACTTACTCTAACCTTTGTCAACTTTATTTACCAACTTGCTTGAATTCAAAACTTAACTACAATCCCTGGGAGACTACATCACTTTATACAACATCCTTATTATCATATAAAACACTCTTTATCTTAACCCCAAAGGTACCCGTTAACTTAAACGTTCCGAAGGGAGGGGGTATTAGAATAGACATTCTTTACCTCAATCTTGTTTAAGGACTTTCTTGATCCATAGAGTTAGTCTCATTCTTTCATTTTCATCACCCTTTTGCAAAATCATTCTCCTTACGTGATACATCAAGTTTTATAAACCTCATACACTCATTCAATACTATGCCTATTACGTGAAAGAACCACGGGGTCTCACATATATTATGCTTGTAAAAATGGTAAAAATATTACTTACTCCACCTAATAAATGAGTATCATGACTGAATATTGAAATGAGATTAGAATATACCTATAAAATAATTTAATTCATACTGATTAAATTTTCAAATCTATTTTATATATCGATTACAGATTGATGTCACTACTGAGGATCAATTTCGAAGGATTATAATGTTTCATGCGATAGAATACTATTTTGGTTGTGATGTAAAAGACTATGTTAACTGTAAATTTGAAAAGGTAAAGCACTTACTCTACAAAAAATAAACACATAAAAATAGTGTTATCCTTTTTAACTAAAATTCTAATATAAGGCTTCTATTCCACAGAAAGAGGAATCTGATTACTAACACAAGTTAGTATTGAGTAAAGAAAATGAATTCATTATTCTGCTTGAAGATTGATCATAACATTCCAAATAAGGTGACAAAAATTAATGTGATAGCTATTATACATGAGGTTTCAAAAAAATATGCAGCAGATGCAACAAGCGTTGAAACCACAATTAGAAAAACAAAGAAGCCAGAGGATGAAAAAACTTAGAGAAAATTGAAAGATGAAATAGATAGGTACAGAGATATCACATGTTCAAAAATATATTGCACGTGTTGAAACGAAGATTAAAAACCCAAAAAAAACAAAATGTAAAAGGACCAAGAAAGTTAATGAATCCACTGCAGAGGACCAACCACTAATAGTGAAGACACATGAGGCTGGAAAGAAAAATTTAGCAAAAGAAAGTGATGATGAAACTCTTATAATTAGTTGAAGTTTCTGGCTTTAAAAATTTTAAAAAAGAAAAACTAGTATATGTTTGGTGAATATTATTAAATTCTTGAGCATCTTTTTTGGTTTCACCTTAAGAATGCTAATTACATAGAAATAAACCACATTTACATTCCAAATATATATTGTACAATGACAATGTGGAAGAGGTTGAAGAAATATGAAACTGAATGGGTGATTAAAGTCTTGGTCATTTGATGGAGCTTAACAAAACAGTACAAAAATGCAAATTATGAGGGTATTCGTTGACAATTAATATTCGTTGACGAAGAGGTAACTGTATTTTAATATTCTATTATATTAATTACTTAGTATTTTGCCTTCTTTTCAGATTCTAATTACTATGAGTCTTTGTAACGATCGGGTACCATCGTTATAGAGAATAAAACGAAATCTTTTTTTGGGTCGGAAAATGATTTAGTAGTATTTGGAATTCACAATCACTAAGGTGTAGAAAAATCTTATAGAAATTCGGTGATTTATTTATAATTTTGATTACATGAGTAGTTAGCTAAGTTGCTAAGGAACCCCTATGACTTTACAAAATTTAATTTGAACGAGTAGAACTCCCGAAATCGAACTTGGCGTAAATGGTATTTTCTTAGTGTCTTTGGTTAGAGGTGTGTTTAGAAATAGGGTCTTTGAATTAATTATATAGCTCAATGTTTCATGCAAGCCTCCCTAGCCGCTGGTTTTGGCCGATCTAGAGGGGCCCATGTAGCGGGGTGGGTGCCACCATGGTTGGCCACACGCAACTTAAAGTCATAAGTAAAACCTAAACGACCTTATTTGGCACTTTTCTATATTTAGAGCTAAAGAACGAACCACACGCAACTCCTAACAGTTTCCACTATTCTTGAGTTTAAAGGTAAGCGTTTTACTCCCAAATCCATTTTTTGATCCGTAGAACATATTAGAATGGGGAATTAATGACAGGGGAGGGTTTTGAATAGGAAACCATGGTGGAAAAAGCCCTAGTTTGGCTACTTGAGATCATGGGTATGATATGGGTTTGCTAGAATTGTTAGTAATATGGGTAATTAGTGATTGTTTATTGATTCCCATATTGTATTAATTGTTTGTAGACCAAGAGAAAGCTAGAACTGATCCACAAAGGGAAGGATCAAGTTAGTTAGGGTTTCAAGCTTGTCTCGAGGTAGGTGATGAATGTGATTCTATGATAGTGTGATCTATCTTTGTTCTTGTTTCACTATGATACTTGTATGTATATAAATGTTGCATTATTGATCACACTTGTTGTAAATAATATAGACATGTAACCATATTCCACGAATCATTTTTGATTGTATGACTTGAGAGTATACTTGTGTTTGTGATTGTGGTGTGTTGAAGGATCAGATTTCCACGTTCCGACATAACTAACTGGGTCGATTGCCACGTTCCGGCATAAAGATGAGATAGGATTGCCTCATTCCGGCATAACTATGGGATCGGGTACCACGTTCCGATACGCTAACAATTTGGCTCTGAGTTCCATTAGAGAACTAACTGCTTGATATAATTGTGTATCTTTAGAATTGTAAAAATGTACGTTGTTCATAAATGTGATAATATTATATATGTTTGCATATGCATGTGATTATATTGTTGTGATGACTTATATATGCTGCACTTAGTGGGATAGCCGTGTGATCCTACCAGTACACTGTGGTTGTGTAGTGATACTACACATGCATTTGTATACACACATATTTGACATCATGTTTAAAATAACTTTTCTTTATATTTCACTTGTTTTTAAACAAAATTATATTGAAATGAGATCTGTTATGTTGAATTCAATTGAGCTAGGTAAGTTCTTTAGATTCTTTTCAAGTCTATGTTGTGTTAAGCATTCAAACTTGCATACTTGTAGATTCATTGTAAAGATGCCAGTTGGCCAGCAACGTCTTATGATGTCAACGAATGTTACCAGGATTAGCACACAACACCTCATTGATCCAAATGAGCAATCCAAAGTTAGATGGTGATCCACCTTACATTTTGGAGGACTCCTTTTTATTGCTTTCACTTATCTCAGTTGTTTTAGAGACTTCATAGACAGTCATATGTTAGTTCTTTAGTCTTTTCATCGTCATTATCTTATGTTAAGACTTGAGTTTGCCTTAATGGCCAAGTTGAATGTTCCTTTATAGCATTCCAATTTAGTTTGTTGATTTTTAAGTCTTCTGCTAAGTAAGTGAGCAAAGCCAAGGTTTTGCTTGTGGCCAACAACTGTTCTCAATTGCCAGTCCTGCCCTGGGTGTAGGCTTAGGACATGACAACTTTGTATTGGATCACAGAGTTAAAGAATCCTAGGAAGTGTATGAAGCCGTGTTTGTTGAGTCCTAATGATCTGTGTGAAGCATGACATATCTATAATTAGTTGGCTGCAATATTTAGGAAATTCCTTCACTTCTTTCATACTCATTTCGTGTGATAGAGTTCATTTCTATACAATGTATTTATAAATAGTGCTTAAGTGTAACCGATTGTGAGTTGGCCTATGGTCGAGAATGCCTTCACGAGGCATTTCTTTCCTCGTGAGCTAAGAGAAGAAAAGAGATGGTTGCTGACACGAGGAGCAAGATGATTTTATTTGTTGTTGGGTGTACTCATCTGTTAAATAAGAAAAGTAAGGTAGCCATGCTAATGGGTGACATTTGCAAAGTAACGCTGATTATCGACGTGCAACAAGTTTAGGAAGACAACCTAGGAGATGGGGAAGAGTGTAAGAATAAGAGGGCTAAGAGATAATAGTATGAATCCGGGCAGCAAAAGTAATGTGAATCGGTCTTCTTTCAAACATAAGAAGAAGGGACATGTATTGTCACGCCCCGATCCTACACCATGGACTTGTTCGGCACCCAATGACCATTGCCGGTCATGAGAGAACCCTTGGACTGCAGCGGAAGACTTAACTTAATGATAAGGCGAGAAACATTCTCATAAAATAACTTAAATAAATATGTTGGCCAAATTGACGCTTAAGTTTCAAACTTTGAACATTTGAAATGCAAGATAATGAGAGACCAAACTGAGTAATTTGACTGACTACTTGTCTATGAAGCCTCTATAATAATACAATGAATGTTGGGACAAACCCCACAACATTATATAAGTAACAACATGTAAAGAAATAAAGAGTCCTCCGTAATTGAAGGAGGCTCACCAATAACTAAGAATGCTCAAATAGGATCAACGGGGTGCTGGATGTTGATCCTGGTGACCTGCGTCTACATCATAAGTCAATGCAGGACAACATGCATCAATACATTGAGTGTACGAATGTGCTATTTGGAATGCTAAATAATAATTTTATGCTTGAAAAAACTAAGTAGAAACTTACCTTGGCTATGCTCAACTCATGAATTAGTGAATGCTATATATATAAAGCTTTGTAAATAGTAAAATAACTTAGTTCGTAAAAGAAAGTGCAACAAAACTCAACTTTACTTACATATGAAAGTAATATAGTTTATGTGGGAGATTCTCTAACCGACAAGCATCACAATGATCCCAAGCGATGGTACTACATCTTACTTCATGTTGCAAGAGGACCGTCCTATACCTTGTCGTCAATATAGAACCTGAACTACTATGTAGATCTACTACTCTATGCTGACAAGCACTAAGGAATCATCTAAAAAGTATGATTCTTCTACTGTCCATGTTGGCTACATGGTTTATGGGGGCCTGAGTTGATATGAACTCGTGTCCCCATATAGGTGTTCAATACTACTCCAAAAATATTTAGCTAATATGTTTTTAAACAACATCTTCTCTGTGTGAGGTAATTTCTCAAACTTAGCTTTCAAAGCTCTCTTAGAAATCATTGTTTCCTTTTTACTAAAACTAGACAAAGGATCTGTTGTAATTCTTTCTTCCTTTATTGCTCAAAATGTAAAAACATTTGTAACTCTTAGGAAATACTTAGTTCCCTTATAACTTTTGATAAATGCACTGAACTCTTTACCCTTTCCTTAACTTGCAACTTAACTCTTAGGGTAAACTTAGTTCCCTTATAACTTTTGAGAATTTTACCCAACTCATTACTCTTTGATCAACTTGTAACTTGATTCTTAAAACAAAGTTCAAAATGTTTGTTTATGACTCCTGAAAACATTAAGAACTTACTTTGACTTGCTTCTTAATTTTTGCACTTGACTGTTAACTTCGTTGACTTTGATCTTAGGTTTCCTTGAATTGGGTTATGGATACAAGGTTTATGATCTCATGTTTATGGATGATTTCATGATGTTTAGATTTATCTTAGAGGGATGGAATCAACTATGAAACGTGGGTACATCACTTAGGAACTAGTACAAAAAAATGGTGAATGAATGAGATCTCCAGGCGTCCTTGGCGCTTTGAGAGGCATGGGCTGAAAGGACTCAACCTTCAGACGCCAAGATGGCGCACTCTGGCTAGCACGTCGCCCCAAGACCTAACGGACGAAAAATGTCTTGTGGGGCTATGGGATGTGCTGCGCGCCAGGGCCGGACAAATAAGCATTTCGACTTTTGTTTTCCATTATTCATCTGTAAACCTCTAAATTTTGATGGTTCCTTCACCAAAAACATAGATCATTTAATTACCTCAATACTCAATAGATTGGACTCGAAATAAAACCCAGAAACACGAATCAAATCAACTCTAGGCATGTTACAACTCAACCAACAAGAATTCGACAATGTTCTTTAAGAACTTCGATTTTTGTTATTAAATGTACTAAAATTTTGCTGAATTAAACAAGTTGGTGTGTGAGTGAACTAACTCCAAAAAGAAAGATCTTACATACCTCAATAGGGATCAGCCTCGACGAATTCCACTCGCAAGACCTTAGCATTCTTAATGTATTCTTGATCTTTATATCATCTTCTTTTTCTCTTCTATTTTCCCCCAAACCCTAAGTGTGAATAACTTTTCTAATCCGAACGAAAACTTATTTTTATCCCAAATAAACCCTTAAAACAAATTAGGAAATATATGGGTGAAAAGACTAGTTTGCCCTTATTTAAATCTGGAATTGGACTTTTCTCACTTCAAAAACACAACTTCCAAAAGGTATATCTCCCTCATACGACATTAAAATCATGCAAGGTTAGCGCCTTTTGAAAGATCCTTCCAAGGATTTTCCAACCATATAAAGAACTGATCTAACTCATCCTGATCTAGAAGTTATGGCTATTTGAAAATAACCAAAAATTCACTTTCCTAACTTTAGGAAATTTTCCAGATTTTCCATTTTCTTTCAAAAAGTTAAAAGATTTAGTTTCTTAGATTATTCTTGGCTATTGCGAGCTACGAGATGGTAAAATATCTCCCCGTTGGGAACATTTGTCCTTGAATGAGATTTTTTCCATTATGTTAAGAATAGTAACCTCAAGTTTAACAGTCAACAATCAAAAGCAAGTAACAACATGCTTACTCAAAGTTTATAAACTATTAAGAAGAGAATTAGTATCTTGATCTGCATTCTCTCCGGATTCAAAGATATGTGGATATTTCTTCTTCATATCCTCTTCATCTTCCCAAGTCGCTTCTTCACCAAATTGGTTCCTCCAAAGGACCTTGACTAATGCAACCTCCTTTGTTATCAACTTGTGAACTTGGCGATCTAAAATCTGAATCGAAGTTTATTCACAGGATAAAGCTATCCATAATTCCAACATTTTCAGTTGGTAAAATCAATGAAGGATCACCCATGCACTTCTTCAACACAGAATTGTGAAAAACTAGATGAACTGCTGCTAACTCTTGGGTAGCTCCGACTCATAGGCTACACTGCCAAATCTCTTGGAAATTCTATAAGTACCATTATACCGGGGACTAAGTTTCCACATCTTACAAAAACACAGTAAACCCTTCATGGGTGAAACTTTCAGATATACACAATCATCTACCTCAAACTCCAATTACCTTCTCCTCACATCTGTGTAGGATTTTGAAGACTCTCTGCCATTTTAAATCTCTCTTGAATCATATTCACTTTCTTCATGGCTTGGTGAACTAGATCTGGTCCTATCAACCATGTTTCACCAACTTTCAACCACCCAATAGGAGATCTGCATCTTCTCTCATAAAGAGCTTCATATGGAGCTGTTTGGATGATGGAATGGTAGTTGTTGTTGTAATCAAACTCAATGAGAGGTAGTTGATCATTCAAATTCCCCTTGAAATCGATCACACAATATCTAACCTATCTTCTAAGGTACGGATAGTAAGCTCCGCTTGCCATCCGCCTGAGGATGAAAAATAGTACATATGTTCACCATCAGACCCAAACTTTTTTTTAAAGATTTGCATTATTCTGTAGTAAATTGTGCACCTCTATCTGAAATGATCGAAAGTGGGACTCCATGAATTCTCAACACTTCTTGAATTTAAAACTTAGCAGAATCCTCATCCGAATGGGTAGTCTTTAGCAGCGAAAAGTGGGAACATTTTTATCATTCTATTGACAATTACCCAAAAAGGATCATGCTTCCTGCGAGACCTTGGTAATCCTGTGAGTAAGTCCAGGTTAATCATCTCCCACTTCCATTCCATAAGTTCTATATTCTGAGTCAAACCTCCAGGCCTTTGTATTTAACTTTCCCTTATTGGTAATTTGGTGATTTTGCAACAAACTCAGCAATGCTCTTCTTCATGCCTTACCACCAATATACCTCTCTCAAATCGTGGTACATATTATTGGATTTCAGATAAATGGAATATCTGGAGCTATGATCTTCCTCCACGATCCTCTCTTGGAGTCCATCCACCCTAGGTACACACAATATTTTGCTAGCTCAATATTTTCTTCATCAACATGGGCGGTGCTCCCCATAGTTAACCTGCATAAGTCATCAGCAACAACATTAGCCTTACCTAGGTAGTAAATAATACTCATGTCATAATCCTTGAGTATTTACAACCACCTCCTCCGTATGAGATTTAGCATTTTTGGGTGAACACATATTGTAATCTCTTGTGATTAGTGAATATGTCTACGTGAACACCATACAAGTAGTGACGCCATATCTTAAAGGCGAAAACCACAACAGCCAACTCTAAGTCATGGGTTGGATAATTCTTCTCATGAATCTTCAATTGATCACAAAACCTTGAGTACTCTTTGATAAGGTCAAAACCGGAGCAATAGTAAACCTCTTTTTCAACTCCTGAAAGATTTTCTCACAAGCTTCATCCCATTGAAACATAACTTTCTTTTGAGTCATCTTGGTCAAAGGAGACGATATAGATTAAAACCCCTCAACAAATCTTCCACAATATTTAGCCAAACCCAAGAAACTCCTTATGTTCGTTGGAGATGTGGGTGTAGGATAACTCTAATCTGCTTCAATATTTTGGCTATCGACACTACTATTATCACTAGAAACTATGTCGACCAAGAACTCCACAGACTTAAGACAAAACTAACACTTGGAGAACTTAGCATATAACTCCTTATCTTTCAAAGTCTGAAGAACTATCCTAAGGTGACTAGCATGATTGTCTTCATTCCTTGAATAGATTAATATATCATCAAGAAAGAAAATAACAAACATATCTAAAAAAGGTTTGAAGAGTTTATTCATAAGATCTGTGAATGCTGCATATGTATTGGTTAAACCAAAAGGCATGACCAAAAACTCATAATGCCTATATCTGGTTCTAAAAGTTGTCTTTCGAATATCACATTCCTTAACTTTCAACTAATGGTAGCCTGATATGAGATGAATATCTTAGAAGGAGGTAACACCCTGATTCTGGTCCAAAATATCATCATTCCTTGGAAGTGGATACTTATTCTTGATTGTAACCTTATTCAATTAATAGTAGTCTATAAATATCCTAAGGGAACCATATTTCTTTCTTTCAAATAAGACCGGAGCTCCCTAAGGTGAGACACTTGGTCGAATAAAGCCCTTATCCGATAAATTTTTCAATTGTTGTTTCAACTCTTTTAAGTCTCCTGGTGCGATTTTGTATAGAGAAATAGAGATAGGACGAGTATCTAGAATGATGTCTATACTAAAGTCTATTTCTCTCTCAAGAGAGACTCCAGGTAGATTATCAGGAAAAACTTCTGGGAACTCTTTGACTATAGGAACTGACAGAAAGGAAGGCATATTAGCACTCGAGTCATTAACTCAGACTAAGTGATAGATACAACCCTTTGAAACTAACTTTCTCACCTTAAGGTAGGAAATGAAAAGATCCTTAGGCACTGCGGAACTACTACTCCACTATGTGACTGACTCATTAGAAATCTAAAACTTGAGAACTTAAGTTCTACAATCTATTGATGCATAACAGGCATGAATCTAGTCCATACCTATAATGACATCAAAATCTACCATGTATAACTCTAATAGATCATCTATTGTGTTCATCTGATTCATAGGAATAAGACAATCATGATAGACTCTTTCCGCTAGAATAGACTCTCTAACAGGGGTAGAAACACAAAATGGTTCACAAAGATTTTCAGTAAGAATCTCAAACTGATTTGCAACATAGGAGTTACATATGATAAACTTTCTCCTGGGTATAATAAAGAATAAACATCAAAAGTAAAGAATTTGATCATACCCGTGACAACGTTTGGAGAGTTCTCTTTCTCTTGGCAGCTTGTGATTGCATAAAGGAGGATTGCTCCTCTGCCAATACCTGAAGTTGATCTTCTACGTGCAGCCCCGTTTGGTGGAGCAATCAACGAATATTGGGCTTTGTTCCCCAAATTTCCACCACCCTTCTTAATCTTAGGACGCTCTTTCATGACGTGACCCTCATGACCGCACTTGAAACAACCCGACTGGACATCATGACACTTACTGGCGTGGTTTCTACCACACCTACCACATGAAAGAAACCAACTACCTCCTTGTGCCACACTACCTTGGGACCGTGCTGGTCAGGCTTTGAAGTTCTGCGAATTCTGGCCAATTTACTCACCTTTTTTTCTGGGCGCAGGTGCACTAGCAGATGATAGTACATGCCCCTTATGCTTTTGGAATTATGGACGATTCAAACCACCTTTCTTCTACCCAGACTCATTCCCAGTCTTAGATTTCTTGTTTTTGTATTCCTCTCTGTCCCTCAGCTTCTCATCTCTAACTTTCTGCACATAAAAAATCAATCGAGATATGTCCATGTCCCCGATAAGTATTGCATCTTTTCCCACTTAACTTTATGCATGACGTAAACCATCGACAAACAAGTTCATTCTTCTTTTCACATTCTTAACTATTTCCGTAGAATAGCGAGACAGTTGAGGGAACTTCAATACAAATTCATGAATACTCAAGGAGTCCTGCTTCGGAGTAGGGAACTCCAGTACCTTTGCGTCATTCAAATCTTGGGGAAAACAATGCCCCATGAAAGCTTCTACAAATCAAGCCTTACTAGGACGTTATGCATCCTCATCTCTGCCCTCTTTCCACTGGTCGAACAAAGTCGTAGACACATTCTTCAGTTGGTATGAAACTTGCTCAACTCTCTAAACATCAATGACATGCATCATATCGAAAACCTTCTTCAACTCTTCCACATAGGTTTCCAGATCCTCAGTAGCTATCAAAACAGTGAAACTGGGAGGATTCATTCTCAGGAATTCACGAATCCTTAATGTGTCAACCTCTTCTTGTCAAGCTCCTCTCTGTTGTCCGACTTTGTTAGTCACCGTTTGGCTTAATATCCTAATAGACTCACAGAATTTAGCGTTGTTAATTTTCCCTTGAGGTTGCACTTCGGGTGCATTGGGTAATTATTGTCTTTGAGGTTCAACATTCCTCCTAGATGGACGACCTATTGTTGCTCTTCGTTGAGGCATGTTTATTTGGAACACACTCAAGCAGGAATTAGTGAGATACTTTTTATCGATAAACTCTAACACAAAATATAGAATATGATAGAAGTTAGAAATTCCTAAATGTCGTAGCCTCCTAATCATTTATGTGGCACGTGTCACACTAATAACTAAGACTCTACAGACACGGCTTCATAGACTCCCTAGGACTCTTGAACTCTTTGCTTTGATACCATGTTTTTCACACCTTGAGCCTACACCCTGAACATGGACTAAACACAATGACGATTGCTAATCTTGAGCAAACCCTTGTCTTGCCTTACTTAACTCAGCGTGAGACTTACTTAATCATAAGGCGAGAAAAATTCTTATAAAATATCATAAATAAATATCTTGGAAAAAATGTCACTTAAGTATCAAACATTGAATATCTGAAATGCAAGAAAAAGAAAGACCAAAACAAAATAACCTGACTGACTACCTGTCTATTAAGCCCCTATAATACTAAGATGAATTTTGGGTCAAACTCTACAAAATTCTATAAGTAAAAATATGGAAGAAAAAATAAAAGAGTCCTCCATAATACAAGAAAGCTCAACACTAACTCTGAATGCTCCAACTAGGATCATTTTGGGATTGATGTCCTCTTGGAATCATGGGAAAAATCTACGGAAATGGGCACGTCAACTGGGCGTTGGATGCTGATCCTGGTTACCTACGTCTACATCATGAGATGATGCATGCCTATTATCATCAGTACATTGAACGTACTAGTATGTGAGTTGGAGTGCTAAACAACAACTTTATGCTTGAATGTAGTAAGAAGAAACTTACCTTGCCTCAGCTAAACTCATGAATTACTGAACTTAATATAAACAATAAAAACACATGCAATATATATAAAACTTTGTAAAATAGTAAAACAACATAGTTCGTTAAAGAAAATTCAATAACAAACTCAACTTTACTTTTATATGAAAGTAATGTAGTTTCTGCGGAAGATTTCTAACCGATAACCATCATTATGAGCCTAAGAGATGGTACTACATCTTATCTCATGTTTCAAGAGGACCATCCTATACCTTGCCATCCGTATAGAACCTTAACTACTAAGTGGATCCACTAGTCTCTGCTAAAAATCACAAGGAATCATCTAAAAAGTATGACCCTTCTTCTGTCCATGTTGGCTACATGGTCTATCCCAAAATACTTAACTCAATTGTTTTTAAAACTACTTCTTTTGTGTTTTGAGGATTTGATCAAACATAGTTTTTAACACTCTCTTAAAAATCATAGTTTACCTTTTACTCAAACTAGCGAAAGGATCTGTTTGAAGTCTAGCTTCCTTTATTTCTCAAATTGTGAAAACATTTGTAACTCTTAGGGAATACTTAGTTCCCTTAGAGCTTTTGAGAAATGAACTCAAATATTTACTCGTCCCTTAACTTGAAACTTAACTCTTAGGGAATACATAGTTTGCTTATAACTTTTGAAAAAATTATTCAACTCATTCCGCTTTGATCAAATTTTACGTTTATCCTTAAAAAAACGTTAAAATGTTTGTTTAAGACTCTTGAAATCTTTAAGAACTTAGTTTGAATTTTTTCAACTTTTGGACTTGACTCTTAAATTCTTTGACTTTGGTCTTAACATCCCTTGAATTAGATTATGGATTCAAGGTTCATTATGTTATGTTTATGTATGATTTCTTGATTCATAGATGTACCTTAGAGTGTTGGAATCAACTATGAAATGTGAGCACATCACTTAGGAACTGGTACATAAAGATAGTGAATGAATGGGATCCTCAGGCGTCCTTATGAGGTAGGGCGCCATGTCCCAAACTTCAGAGGACAAAATAGGGCACTCTGGCTGGCCCGGTTCTCCAAACCCTGACGGACAAAGAATGTTCTATAGGGATATGGGAGGTGCGGCTCCCAGGGCCTTACAGACATGAATTTTGACTTCTCTTCTCCATTTTTCATCCCTAAACCCTCTAAACTTCCATAGTTCTTTCCCCAAACACTTAGGATCAATAATACCCTTTAATCCCAATAGATTTGACTTGAAAAATAACCTGAAACATGCTATAACTCAACCAACAAGAATATAACAATGTTCTTCAAGAACTACAATTTTCATCATTCAATATACTCGAAATTCACTGAAAATAAAGAAGTTGGTGTGTTGGTGAACTAAACCAACACAGAAAGATCTCACATACCTCCATAGGGATCACCCTCGACGAACTCCACTAGAAAAACCTTAGCCTTTATGACGAATTCTTGATCTTTCTCCCTTGCCTTCTTCTCTTTTCTTTTATCCCAATCCCTAAGAGTGAATAACTTTTATAATCTGAAATAAAACTTATTTTTATCCCAAATAAATCCTTCAAAAGAATAAGGAAATAGATGGGGTAAATAATTAGTTTGCCCATACTTAAATCCGGATTTGGACTTTCCTAACTTCAAAAACCCAACTTCCAAAAGGCATATCTCCCTCATAAAATATCAAAATCATGCAAACTTGGCGCCATTTGGAAGATATTCCAACCATATAAAGTATTGACTAACTTATCTTGAGCTAGAAGTTAGGGCCGTTTAAAAATGACCAAAAATGCACTTTCTTAACTTTCGAATTCTTTCAGATTTTCCTTTTACTTTCCAAAAGTGAAATTTTTTAGTTTCTTAGCTTATTCTTGGATATTACGAGTTTTGAGATGTTATATCTATCTTCTAGTGCACCTGCTTCAAGAAACAAAGATAAGTGCAATAGTGAGAATTCTCAGAACTTAAGAGCTAAACTCGCGCCTTTGCAAGTATGTAAGGCACAAGAGGTTACGAAAAATCATGCATGTGCTAAGTTTAGTAGGATTCAAGCCATTCAAGGGTGTGTTGTGATGGATCCATTGGTTTCTTTAACTGTGGTTAGAATTGTCACTTCATGTGAGAGTGTCAAACGAACAAGCAGGGCAATAAAGCCTAGTCTTCTTAGAGGGGATACTCTTGGTACTGGCGTAATAACAAACCACTTATATGCCATTAATACATGCCAAGCGAAAGAGGATTCACCAGATGTTGTCAATTGTATGATCAAAATCTATGACTTTACTGATTATGATTTGCTATATCTAGGAGAGCGTTTATCTTTTGTAACTCCTTATGTTGCTATAAATTTTGATATTAATATTGAAAAACTTAGTGAACCATTAAGTGTTTTGACACATGTTGGTGATTCTATTATAAAAGAGAGAATCTACCATTATTGTCGCGTTTTCTTCTATAACAAGAGTACCATGGACGATTTTATTGAGTTAGACATGGTAGATTTTGATGTCATTCTTTGTATGGACTGCTTCACGCCTCTTATGCCTCATTTTATATTAGAACTTGATTTTTGAAGTTCCAGTTTCGTAATGAGCCAGTTTTAGATAGGTAAAGTGGTCCAGCAGTGCCTAATGCTCATTTTATTTCGTACCTTAAGACAGGGATGTTAGATTATATGAAGCGTGTCTATCACTTAGTTCGAGTTTTACTATTGAGATACCTCCTATCAAGTCTGTTCCAGTAGTAAAAGAGTTTCCAGAAGTCTTTCCAGATGATATACCCAAAATCCATTTTCAGAGAGATAGACTTTTAGCATAGATGTTCTTCCATATACTCGTCCTATATCTAGACCCACATATAGAATGGCACCAGAAGAGTTGAAAGTGCTTTAGGAGCAGTTGAAATATTTCCTTGATAAGGTTTTTATTCTACCATGTGTCTCACCTTGGGGAGCTCCAGTCTAATTTTTGAAAAAGAAAAATAGTTCCCTTAGGATGTATATACATTACCTCAGTTGAACAAAGTTGTCATCAAGAACAAATATCCTCTCATAAGGATTGATGATATTTCCAATCAGCTTCAGGGTGGTACTTATTTCTCTAAGATGCACCTCATATCAAGCTACCATCAGTTAAGAGCAAGGGAATGTGATATTCACAGGTGCTTTAAGAACTTGTTCTGGTCATTGTGAGTTTCTGGTCATGTCTTTTGGGTTGACCAATGCACCTGCTACATTTGTGGACCCTATGAATATAGTTCTCAAACCTTATTTAAATATGCTATTTATCGTCTTCACTGATTACATACTAATTTTTTCAAGGAATGAAAAGGATAATGCTAGTCATCTCAGAATAGTTCTCCAGACTTTAAAAGATAGATTGTTGTATGACAACTTCTCTAAGTGTGACATTTTTCTTGAGTTTATGAAATTCATAGGCAACATTGTGTCTGGAGAGAGAACTAAAGTTCATGCTTAAAAAATAGAGACAATGTAGAATTGTCCTAAACCCACATCTTTAACTGATAAGAGGATTTTCTTGGGTTTGGCTTGCTATTATAGAAGGTTTGAAGTGGGTTTCTCATCTATTTCATACCCTTTGACCATGTTAACTTAGAAGATAGTGAAATTTCAATAGTCTGAAGCCTATGAGAAAAACATTAGGGAATTGAAAAAGAGGTTGACTACAATGCCAATTTTGACCTTACCAAAAGGTACTGAAGGTTTTGTGGTGCATTGTGATACATTTAGAGTTGGGTTGCGTTGTGTTTTGATGAAGAATGGCAAGGTTATAGCTTATGTCTCCATACAAATGAAAGTTCATGAGAATAACTACCCAACCCATGACTTAGAGTGGGCTGTTGTAGTATTTGCTTTGAAGATATGGTGTCATTATTTTATGGTGTTCATATTGATGTATTCATTGCTAACAAGAGATTTCAATATTTGTTTATTCAGAAGAGATTTATATTAGAAAAATTAGGTGTTTAGAACTACTCAAGGATTATGAAATGACGATTCTTTACCACCTAGGTAAGACTAATGTGGTTGTTGATGCTTTAAGCAGGTTGTCTATGGGTAGTATTCCCCATGTTAATGAATAAAAATGATAGTTAATTAAGGATGTGCATAGACCTGCACAATTAGGAATCCTACTAATGAGTTCGACAGTAGTAGGAGTAGTGGTGATGAATGGGGCTGAATGTTCATTAGTGTTAGAACTTAAGAAAAGCATGACCTAGACCCAATTTTTATTGAATTGAAGGCAAATACTCATAAGCAAAAAATATTATCTTTTGAACAAGGGGAAGATGATGTATTGAGATATCAAGATAGGTTAAGTGTAGCAATGGTGGATGGAGTCCAAGAGATGATCATGGAGGAAGATCATATATTCTGATATTCCATTAATTCGGGCTCCACAAAGATGTATCACGACTTAAGATGTGTATTAATTGGTGGAATAGTATGAAGAAGGGTATTGCATAATTTGTTGCTAAGTGTTCGAATTGCGAAAAAGTTAAAGTAGAGCACAAAAGGCCTGGTGGATTTGAAAAGACATAGAACTTCTTCAATGGAAGTGGAAGATAATTCATATTGATTTCATCACAGTTTTACTAAGGTCTCACAGGTAACATATTTCTATTTGGGTGATTGTGGATCGCATAACCAAATTAGCCCACTTTTTACCAGTAAAGACTAACCATTCAGCAGAAGATTATGCTAAGTTGTATCTTCAAGAGTTGGTATGACTTCATGGGGTTCCGATTTCCATTATTTTAGATATTAATGCACAATTTAATGCACAGTTCTAGAAATCTTTCCAGAAAGGCTTAGGTTCAAAGCTGAACTTAAGTACTTCCTTTCATCCTTAAGCAAATGGGAAAGAAGAGCGCATTATTCAAACCTTAGAGGATATGTTCACGGAATGTAATATTGACTTTATGGGTAATTGGAATGATCACCTACCTATAATTGAGTGTTCTTACAACAGTAATTACCACTCGAGCATCCAAATGACTCTTTATGAATATTTTTATGGGAGAAGATGCATATCTCTTTTTGGATGGTTTGAAGTTGGTCAAGTAGGGTTGATCATGCTAATTATAAGGTTAAAGTGATTCAAGAGAGGTTTAAAATGGCAAATAGTCGTCTGAAATCCAACACTGATGTTAGGAGAAGGGAGTTTGTGTTTGAAGTAGATGATTGAGTATATCTAAAGATTTCACCCATGAAGGTTGTTATGACATTTTGAAAGAAGGAGAAGCAGAATCTTAGTCCCTGGTATATTGGCCCTTATAGAATATCTAAGAAGGTTAGTAAGGTAGCTTATTAGATAGAGTTACCACAAGAGTTTGTATAAGTTCATCTGGTATTTCACAAATCCAGGTTGAAAAAGTTCTTGCGCGATCCTCCACTGATCATACCATTTTAGGATATTGGGATCAAGGATAGCTTATCTTATAAAGATATTCCGGTCTAGATTTTAGATCGCCAAGTCCGAAAGTTGAGGACAAAAGAGGTAGCATTAGTCAAAGTCCTTTGGAGGAACCAATTTGTTGAAAAAGCTATGTGAGGAGTCGAGGAGGATATGAATAAGAGATATCCAAATCTCTTATAATATGGAGAAGTTCCAAATTAAGGTACTAATCCTTTTCTTTGAATTTTATTTATAAGTTAACATGTTGTTCTTATATTTGCTTGTTGGGTTTTTGAATTGAGTTGTTGATGATACACCCTTAGCCTAGTAATGGTAATCTCATTCAAGTATGAATTCTCCCAAGGAGGAGTACTGTAACATCTCACATTTTGAAATAACTAGGAAGAAACTAAGAATTGAAAATAGTCATTTTTGGAAAGATAGAAATCTGAATTTTTTTTAAAGTTAGGAACAATTGAGTTTTTGGTCATCTTCGAACATCCATATCTCCTAGCTCCAGATTAGTTAGGTGTTCTTCCATATATGGTAGGGAATCTCTTGAAATGATCTTTCTAATGCTGCTGTGTTTGTGCAATTCCGAGTTCGTATGAATGAATTGTGCCCTTTGCACGTTCGGTTGTTGGAATAAGGAAAGTCCATTACGGATTTTGAAGGAGTAGTTTGGTCTTTTCCTTAACAAATTGTTTTATTTCATTTTTGGTAAATAAGTAAGGCTCTAATAAGAATTAGATTATTTTACACTTTTACCAAAGTATACTAGGGGTTATAGAGAGAAAAAATAAAAGGAGAAAGGAGAAAAGAAGAAAGATTCATCCAGATCGTAAAGTTAAGCTTGTTAATTTGGTCAAGGGGTGATCCTATGAGGTATGTGAGATCCTATAGCGTTGGGTTAGTTCACCCATTTGCCAATCATAATTTCTATTTTAGCAAATTTTATTAGATTTGGAAGTAAATCCCTTGAATGCTAAATGAAGCTCATTTGATTCCTTAAGGGTTGTGTTGTTGATGTTTTCTTAAGATTTATTTCATTTATCGGGTTTGATTTCTAGTTGAATCTAATATATATTGAGAAGATAAATTATCCTAAATGTTTGGGGAAAGAACTAAAAGAAATTAGAGGCTTTTGATTTTAAAAACGAAGAAGAAAGCTTAAGGTTTTCTATGGAGGAGGTTACCCTCTCCTAGAGTACCCCAATACGAGGTCTGAACTTTGGGCTCTAGGGCGCTGCGCAAGCCATAGCGCCCCAACCCTATATTTGATCTTTACTCTGTGGCCTCCCGCGCCTCTCATATGTTAAAGGATGTTGTTAGACCCGTAAACTAAGTGATCTAACTACGTGCAGACATGTCAAGGACTTGGGCATTGATCTTGACATGAATGGGGGCAAAACAGTTCAACACATGTTCAAGGTGCTTGGGTGTTGGCAAGGCAACATGAACATGCAAGGCTTACGTGCGGGCTAGATTCATCGGCAAGGAAGCATGTTGGCTTGACAAGGAAAATCTATGAAGACTTGACGATGGCAAGAGCAAAGGCATTTCACGTGAATTGCTGAAATAAAACTAAGTGTTGGAGGGCAGCTAAGATATTCGAAGTGTTGGAAGCTGGCTGAAATATTGTATGTGTTGGAATGTTGCCTGAAATATTCTAAGTGTTAGAATATTAATATTTCGTGTGGATAAGGATGTAATTTGAATTAGATTCTATCTGTTAGAAATATAGTTGTTGGAAACTTAGTTTGAATCCTGTGATGACAAGTGTCGGACATGTGTCATTTGTAACAGCCGCATGTAATTGCCATGTGCAGAAATTTTATTAATGGTGGAAATTTCGTTTAAGTTATAGAGTGAGTTTCTGGCCTTAGACAAATTCGTGAAGCCTTCCTTTTGTATTAATTAGAAGATTAATAAAGGTTGGGACGAGTTCCTGTACATTTTATCTGTTGTTTAACTTTGCTGTTAAAGTATTTCTATACTTAGTCAAATTTGTGGGTGTAAGATAGGCTTAGTGTTGCAGGCGTTTGCAAGACTGCCTAGGGTGGTGTTCGGTAAAAATAAATCGACCGTCTTTCAATTGGTATCTGAGCACGATTGAACGATGGAGAAAAACGCAGAACTGCGGGAACTAGCACGAAAAATTGAAGTATTCGTTTGGTTTACAGATGATACTCTAGGAGATCCTTCGTTTGTGGATTTGTTGAAACAAGTCATTGATTCGAGACTTAACGCTGAGAAACTTCTGGGGGAGTTTGGTGTATATCGACAGAATGTTGATAAACACATCACTGAAATATTGAATTTTCGTAACACAACTACACAACAACTTGAGTGACTGCAGAAGAAAAATTAAAACCTTCAGGCAGAGATCGTTGTATTGTGTCGGGCTGTGGCTACGTTGAGTTCAAATCGTGTTGAATCATCTAAGGTTAAAATTCTAGAACCTAAAGCCTTTATTGGTGCAAGAAGTGCTAAAGAACTGGAAAACTTCATTTGGGACATGGAACAATATTTTACTGCTGCAAGGGTGCCTAACGCTGACTAGTTAAACATTACCACAATGTACTTGACGGTGATGCTAAACATCTGTGGATAACTCGAAATGCAGATGATGTAAGTGTTGGTCGTCCTAGAATTGATACGTGGGATAAGTTAATTAAAGAAATGCGTGATCAATTTCTTCCTAGCAATGCCTCTTGGCTTGCAAGGGATATGTTGAAAAGGCTAAGGCAGACAGGGTCGGTGAGGGAATACATTAAATAATTCACCTTTGTGACGTTAGACATTCAAAACATGTCTGAGGAGGATAAGTTACACAACTTTATTTTGGGTATGCAAGGCTTGGCTCAAAACGAACTTCGGAGACAGAATGTTAAAGATCTACCTGGAGCAATTGCTGCTGCAGATTCATTGGTTGATTTCCGGACAACTCTTCCTTTGATGGATGTTCCCTCTACTTCAAAAACTAAGAAAAAGAATGATAAGAAAGAGGAATGGAAAAAGGATAGTCGTAAGGACTGTACAAATGACAAAGGAAAGGCACAAATGAATGATGGAAAAGACAAACAAAAGAACAAAGATGGTAATTCTAAGGGCTCTTGGACTTCTGTTGGTCCTCATTTGGCCAAGTCTTGTCCAAACCGGGAAAAAGTAAACGCTTTGCTTGCTGGAAATATGAATGAAAGGGAGGAAGATGAGGAAATCGTGGCTGCAATGGCAAACCCATTGGGTTTGTCCTTCAACCATATTACGTGGGTTAATAATATTGGAAAAACTTCTAGTACTTTGAATCCTCATGCTTCCCTAATTCATATAGAAATGACAGTGAAAGAATAGCCTGTGATGGCAATGGTTGATACATGCGCCACTCATACGTTTGTAGATGTGAAAATTGCTAAAAATTAGGGCTGAAGTTATCTAAAAGCCCTTCCCACATCAAAACAGTCAACCCTAAGGCACAGGCCATTGTTGGTATGGATTATGGTGTGTTATGTCGACTGAAAATTGGGTGGGAAAACATAATTTGATGGTGATGCCGCTTCGGGAATTTGAGATCATACTTGGGATTGATTTACGAAGAAAATTCAAGTTTATTACTTTTCCTTACTTAGATGGAGAAATGGTCATTAAATGAAGCAATGCTGGATTTCTTAAAGGAGTTCATCAATTTGGGAACATTAATAAAGTTGCAAATAAGAAAGACAAGGGAATGTTCTTGTCTGCTCTGTCAATGGACAAAGGGCTGAAGAAGGGTGATGACATACTAGCTGCCTTGGTTGAAGTGAAACCTGATGTTAAGATGGAAGTTCTTGATTGTATTACGAAATTGCTTAAACAGTATGTTGATGTTATGCCGCCTTAATTACAAAAGAATTTACCACCAAGGAGGGATATCGATCATAAAATAGAGTTGGTGACTGGTACGGTTGTTCCTGCACAGGCTCCTTATCGTGTGGATCCTAAGGAATTGGCTGAAATTGCGTAAACAATTGAACGAGTTGTTGGATGCTGGATTGATTCAGCCATCTAAGGCTCCATATGGTGCCCCTGTTTTATTTCAAAAGAAAAAGGATGGGACGATGCGAATGTGTGTACACTACTGGGCGCTGAACAAGGCAACTGTAAAAAATAAGTATCCAGTTCCATTGGTGCAGGATTTGATGGACAGGTTGAGTAAGGCATGCTGGTTCACAAAACTTGATCTTAGGGCAGACTATTGGCAGGTTAGGATAGCAGAAGGTGATGAACCAAAAAAAACATGTGTAACTAGATATGGTTCATATGAATTCCTTGTAATGCCATTTGGGCTAACTAATGCTCCGGAAACATTTTGCAACTTAATGAATAATGTACTGTCTGACTATCTTGATGACTTTGTTGTTGTCTATCTAGATGATATTGTCATTTATAGTCGAACATTGGAGGAACATGTTAATCACTTAAGTTTGGTTCTGTCTCAGTTGAGAAAATACACACTTTATGTTAAGATGGAAAAGTGTGAGTTTGCTCAACAGGAGATAAAATTTTTTGGGGCATCTTGTTAGTAAAAACCAAGTTCAAATGGATCTTAAGAAAGTGCAAGGCATTGTTGATTGGCAGACACCTCGTCATGTGAAGGATTTGAGGTCGTTTCTTGGATTGGATAACTATTACAGAAAATTCATTGCTGGTTACTCAAAAAGGGCAGCGACTTTGAAAGACTTGTTGAAGAAGGTTACGAAGTGGGTTTGGTGTGAATGATATGATGAAGCATTTTAGATTTTGAAGAATGCTATTGCATCTGAACCAATACTCAAATTATTTGATTCTGAGTTACCATTTGAAGTGCACACTGATGCGTCAGACCAAGCAATTGGTTGCGTATTAGTGCAGGAAGGTCATCCCGTGGCCTTTGAAAGTAGGAAATTGAATGATGCTCAACAAAGATACTCAACACATGAAAAAGAGATGGTTGCGGTGGTACACTGTCTGCAGGTTTAGGGAGTCTATCTCCTAGGTACTTGATTTGTAGTAAGAACTGATAATGTCGCAAATACATTTTTCAAGACATAGAAAAAGTTGAGTCCTAAACAAGCACGGTGGCAAGAATTCCTGGCAGAATACGATTTCGTGTGGGAACATAAACAAGGAAAACACAACCAGGTTGCTGATGCGTTGAGCAGAAAAGAAGTATTTGTTGCAGTATATTCAAAACTTGAAACTGATTTCTATGATAGAATCAGGTTGTGTGCTTCAAATGATTCATTGTATGTTAAATGGATGGGTCAAGTGCAAAATGGCACTATGAGATGGTATTGGATCGAGGACGATATGCTTTATTTTTAAGGGGGGAGGATCGTTGTACCAAATCAGGGTGGATTGCGCAAAGACTTAATGAAAGAGGCACATGATTCTGCTTGGGCTGGACATCCAGGTGTTGAAAGGATGTTAGCCTTACTGTCTCGTGTTTATTTTTGTCCAAAGATGGAAGACGATATAGAGGCATACGTCAAGACTTGTCATGTTTGTCAAGTTGACAAGACTGAACGTAAAAAGGAAGCAGGTTTGTTGCAACCTTTGCCTGTTCCTGAAAGGCCGTGGCTATCAGTAAGCATGGATTTCATTTCTGGATTCCCTAAGGTAGACGGCGAAGCACCTATCATCATTGTAGTTGACAGGTTTTCAAAATATTCTATTTTTGTTGCTGCACCTGAACTATGTTAATCTGAATTTGCTGATGATTTGTTCTACAAATATGTGGTTAAGCATTTTGGTGTTTCGGCTGACATCGTGAGTGATAGAGATACAAGGTTCACTGGTAGGTTTCAGATAGCTTTGTTCAATCTGATGAGAACTGAGTTAAAATTTTCTACTTCGAATCATCCACAAACAAATGGACAGACGGAAAGAATTAGATCACTTGTTGGAAGAATACTTGAGGCACTATATGACAGCAAGTCAACAGAATTGGGTGACATTGTTAGACACTGCGCAGTTCTGCTATAATATGCACAAGTCATCTGCAACAGAAATGAGACCTTTTGAAATTGTTTTAGGCGAACTGCCTATGATGCCACTAGATGTTTCCAAATCTAAAAATCAGAGAAAGTGTCCAGCAGCATACAGGGTTGCAAGGGACAGACTTGAAATGTAATCTGAAGCACAGGATAGCTTGCGCAAGGCTCAGCGACGCATGAAGAAGTATGCTTATCAACATCGTCGCTCAGTTGAGTTCAATGTGGGTGACAAAGTGTTATTGACTTACTCCACAAATCTGGAAACAGATTGTAAGTAAGAATAGATATCGGGGTTTGACTCCTAAATATGATGGTCCATTTGAAGTGGTGAAACGAGTGGGCGAAGTTGCTTATAGATTAAAGTTGCCAAAAAGGTTGAAAATTCATCCCACTTTCCATGTGAGTTTCTTGAAACCTTACTTTGAAGATGCAGATGATCCGGACAGAAACAGGTCAAAGAGGGTTCCTCCATTAGTACCTACACAGTATGATGCTGAAATTGAGAAGATCTTTGATCACCGGGTTTCGGGCACAAGTAAGAAGAATACTAAGATAGAATTTTTAGTTCACTGGAAAGGCAAGAGTGCAGCTGATGTAGCTTGGGAGAAGGCGAAAGTCTAATGGCAGTTTGATGCACAAATCGAGGACTATATTAAAACAGTCTCGATGAGGACATTGAGTTCAAGTGGTGCGGGTGGTCTATTAGACCCGAAAACTACTTGATCTAACTATGTGCAGAAATGTCAAGGACTTGGGCATTGGTCTTGACATGAATGGGGGCAAACAGTGCAACACAAGTTCAAGGTGCTTGGGTGTTGGCAAGGCAACTTGAACATGCCAGGCTTACGTGTGGGATAGAGTCATCGGCAAGGCAGCGTGTCGTCTTGAAAAGGCAAAGCTGTGAAGACTTGACGATGGCAAGAACAAAGGCATTTCAGGTGAATTGCCGAAATAAAACTAAGTGTTGAAGGGCAGCTAAAATATTCTAAGTGTTGGAAGCTGGCTAAAATATTGTAAGTGTTGGAATGTAGCATGAAATATTCTAAGTGTTAGAATATTAATATTTCGTGTGGATAAGGATGTAATTTGAATTAGATTCTATCTGTTAGAAATATAGTTGTTGGAAACTTAGTTTGAATCTTGTGATGACAACTGTCGGACAAGTGGCATTTGTAACTGCCGCATGTAACTGCCATGTGCAGAAATTTTATTTATGGAGGAAATTCGTTTAAGGCATAATGTGAGTTTCTGGACTTAGACAAATTCGTGAAGCCTTCTCTTTGTATTAATTATAAGATTAATAAAGGTTGGGACGAGTTCCTGTACATTCTGTCTGTTGTTTAACTTTGCTCTAAAAGTATTTCTATACTTTAGTCAAATTTGTGGGTGTAAGATAGGTTGAGTGTTGCAGGCATTTGCAATACTGCCTAGGGTGGTGTTTGGTAAAAATAAATCGACCCTCTTTCAGATGCCATGTCACCCTATTCTTCCTCCACCATTTCGTAGTAGTTCCTTAGTGATGTACCTATGTATTCTAGTTGATCCCAACACTCTAAGGTACATATAAACATCATGAAATCATCGATAAACATGAAATCATGAAGCTTGACTTCATAACTCATTTCGAGGAAATATAAGATCAAAGTGAAAATAAATGAGAATAAAGTCTAGAAGTTAAGAAGCAACCAAAGAAGTGTTATAAAGTTTTCAAAAGTCTTTCACAAACGGTTTAACTTTATTTTAAGACTTAAAGTTCAAGTTGAGAAAAGAGTAAAGAGTAATATTTGAAGTTAATTTCCTCAATGAATTATATGGATACTATGCATTCCCAACGTGTTTAAAATGTTTTCACATTTAAACAAGAAAGTAAACCTTGATTTCTAAACAGCCTTTGAGCTAGTTTCCAGAAAAAAATGAAAATACTTTCTAAATGAAGCAAGAGTAAACTATGATTTCCAAGATAGTCTTTGAGCTATGTTTTTGAGCAATTATCTCATATCATAAAAAGAAGTATGTTTTTAAAAATAAGATCTAGAAACATATTTTGGGAGTAGTATTGAACACTGATATAGGGGAGAGTTTAGACAACTCCCATTCCCCATAAACAAAGTAGATGATATGTTTAGTGATTTTTAGCATAGACTAGTGGACTTTTATGCAAAGTCCTCAATTTATATTCAATCTTTTGATTTGAGTGTGTGGACTATTTCTTTTTGTGAGGGTACTTGTGTCATGATAGATAGATGATTTTATTAACTTTCTTTGATGGAAGTAGGTGAAGAAGCTTGAATTTGATAAGTTTAAAGTCATTCCTTGAGGTTAGGAGGTTAGAGGTTAGTTGTTTATTTGGATGTCTTGCATAATGATTGAGAAGTGTACTTGGTGTTTGGAAATTGATATATGACCTAATTGTTTGTATTAACTAAAGTGATGAGATTCCTATTTTGATTTGTTTGAGATGAGCTTTAATGTTGCTCGAGGAAGAGGAAATGTTTAAGTGTGGGGTGATGATGTGAGGCCAAAAATACATATTTTTAATTATTGTTTTCCTCATATTTATTATTTATATTTGTCCGTTTTGAGAAAGAATTTTATGAATTCTGCTAAATAGTGTATTTTACACTACACCATTTTCGGCCTACAGCAACACCACGTATGTGTAGCCTAAACTAGCAAAAAGTGTGGCCTTTGATAAAAGGCTACATTTTTGGACATTCAGCAACACTTTTTAGGGGCTGCCCAAAAGAAGCGTAACCTTTGACATTAGGCAACACTTTTTAAATGTTGCCATCTTTGGCTACACTTATAAAGCGTAGCCAAATAGGTATAAGGGAACGCTTTGAAGACGTGCATTAGCAACACCTATTTTTTGTTAGACTACACTTAAAATCGTTGCCTTTTCAGATATATTGGTCACACTTAAAAAGTGTTGCCTTTTATTGGTCATCTATTGCAACACTTTCAAAGTTTAACTTTTTATCTACCTAGAGCAACACCTACAAAGTGTAACTTCAACATTTATAAGCCTACATGTAGCACAAATATATATAATATATTTACATACATACAAGTGACCTAAAACACAAAATGAAATAATTAATCATTAAATTGAAGCTATATATTTCAAATAAACTTCGAGAAATATTTCATGTACAACCAAAAGATAGTATGTGTTGTGTACATACCCATACTTATACATCAATATTCTAAATGTGTACACAATAAATCAAATATGTATTTAAACTTTTACAATAGTTCAAAAACTCTTCATCATCCACTTCAAATTTGATCACCTCCATTTCCCTACACAAATAAGATATTGGCAGTTATATAGAAGAGGTAAGAAGTTCAGATTGCAACAATATAGAGAGGCAAGAAATCCAGCAGTTACAGAAAATTAGATTGGATCTTTTGATGTTCAAACAAGCAAGATGAATAGTGGTCAAGAGAAACAAAACCTTAGCTCAATTCAAACCAAAGCCACTAACAATAAATTACCAATGATGAAATAGCAAAAACAATATATAAGTCAATAAGCAAGATCAAAGATCTGTTATACATACCCTGTGCAAATACGTTTCTGAGTTCTTAGGAAAATCAGAATTGATAACAACGTTAACTGCTTGAATATCAATTCCTCTAGTAAACAAATCTGTTCCATCAAGAAAGAACACAAAATTAAGAAATTTAACAATTAATCAATTTGAAATTTCAGCTGTAACGGAAAGCGTGACGGACCGTCGTAGCCATGACGGTCCGTCCTGCATGTTCGTCATGAAGATCAGAGAAGTAGCAGAAGAAACTTGCAAGTATGGGACGACGGAGTCCACGACGGCCCGTCATGACCACGACGGATGACCACGACGGCCCGTCATGACCACGACGGCCCGTCATGACCACGGCCCGTCATGACCACGACGGCCTCTCATGACTACGACGGCCCGTCGCGAGGTCCACGGCGGCCCGTCGCGAGGTCCACGACGGCTCGTCGTGACCACGACGTCCCGTCGCGAGGTCCGTCGACCCAGCCGCGTTTTGACAGATTTCCAGCAAATAGAGTTATTATCTATACTTATGGCCAAAACGACTGATGAAATTTGTAAATTTGTAAGTCTAAATTTGTACTTACTTGATGAAATCAGTTCTTCAGCTTCCGTCCTTCAGCTCTTCGATTTTCATTTCTTCGATCCCCAGTTCTTCAGCATCAACTCTTCATTTCGTCGAGCAAATCAAAAAATATGGAGAGGAGAATCTTCAACTCAATTCTTCTGTGTTTCAGCTTAGCTACTCAGGAGAATCTACATGTTTCAAAAGTTTTATAGCTACATAAATGTCAAAACAAATTTAACACGCAAGTTTTAAAAAATGATTGAAACTATGTCATATATATAGAAACTGGATGAAATCTTCAGCTCGTACCTTGACAAAATCTTCAGCTCGGAGAAGAGAAAGCTCGGTCAGCTCGATGAGTTTTGCAGCTCGATCTTTAGCTCGATCTTAAGTTCGATCTTCAGCTCGGATAAAAGAAATTGTGAGTTCTTCAGCTCGAGGAAGGAAAGGGAAAGCGTGACTTGAACGAAATAGCTCCATCTTCAGCAGAATATCAGAGAAAGGAAAGGGAAAGCGTGAGGTCTTCAGAAAAGGAATGGGAAAGGGAGAAGGAAATAGAAATTCTTTTTGTTTTATAATTAATTAATGTTTATTTTTTTGGCCAATAAAAATGGGAGGGAGTGTTAAAAATATTGGAGGGAATATAATATTTGAGTGAAAAATTTTAAGGCAACACTTATAAAGTGTTGTTTTTTCAATTATAAAAATAGGACATTTTAGAAGTGTGGTCATATATGTAAATAGGTGTTGCCAATTATATCATATTTTAACAACACTTATAAAGTGTATCTTATATTATTAAAGAGTACACTTTTGAACTGTTGCCAAAATTATTGTAGCTAAAAGTTAAAAATTTTGGCTACGCTTTAAAAGCGTTCTCAAAAATACTTTAGGCAACACTTTACAAGTGTAGTCCAGAATAAGTGTGGTCGTAGGCCTAAAATGGTGTAGTGTTATTTGTAGTATTAATTTGGTGGAAAATTGAAGAAGTTTGGAGTTGAAACGAATTAAATATAGAAGATTGAAGAAGGAAATCAAGCGGACAACTTAATGGATTAAATTGAATATTATATTAATATTTTTGTATATGAAATATATGTACATAATTCAAATTGAATCGCTGCTGCTGCCACATGTCATTCATCTAAGGTGTAACAACTTTAAGCTTGAGGCAATTACAGTGTTTTACGCACGGGAAAAATTCCAAGTCCTTTAGTTTTGGTTTTGTTTTTGGATTCCTAATATGATTTGGACTCAAATATTTTATTTAGGGTTTACTTTATCGATAAATAGTCCATAAAATAGTTGTTGGAGAAAATTGAATTAGAGAAGGAATTTAGGAGATACTTTCGAAGAGAAAGTCGTCAATACTTTTTAGAGTTCTTTTCTTCTTCTTGTTTTCTTAGAGATTAGCAGCTAAAGACCATGTTCTGGAGCTGTAGATACAGATTCAATGCTGATTAATAATTGCATTTTGAATTAATTTTTTGTTATCATTATAAGTTACTTATATATTCTTGTTTTAGTATTTTGTGCCTGATCACCAAGAGATAAATCTATTGAATAATATTAAAATGGAGAGAGGATAGGTTAGATAGACCAGAGAATATAGAGAGATCGATCAACCCATTAGATTGAGGTGATTTGTGTTCAAGAGTGACGCTCAGACGAACAACTTGCTTTGTTACAAAATAGGATGAAATATGAATTCCCACCAATTAGTTTACTTATCCCCACTTAACGATCTAGTTAGGTATCTGATTGGGGTAGGCGATGAGAGGTGTGTAGCCCGACTCATATAATTAATCCTATAAACAGGTAACTTGACAACCAACATTAGTTCTAAGTCGATACTATGATGCATGAAATTCAACATACGGTGAAGCCATGGAATTGTCTCTTTCTTGCTTCAAACACCATCTTTAAATCCTTTAATCTTAGTTACTTTTATTTGTTTCTAAAGTAGTTGTAGTTAATCACAAACCATCAACTCTTGAAACAATGACTTTTTTACTTTTAGTTGCGGAATTAAGCTTTAATATAAATTGATCATAAGTTCCTTGGGAATGATAACTCATTTCTAAAAAGAATCTATATTACTAGCACGATTACATACACTTGCGTGTATATTGGAGAGAAACAGACATATCTTATTAAATGGATGTTAGATTAAAGAAAAATTACCCATCATGCTACAAAAGAATTTAGACCCTACTTATGCAATGACTTCAGGATAATATGCCGAAGGTTCGTCCAGAATGTCTTGCATGCTGAAATATCAAGCGGTCATTGTGAAACGAAGCATGTGTTTCTTCTTAGAATTAAACTGTCACCACAATAAAATGAAGACAATCCATTTAAATTCATTCAAAAGCAATTTCTAGTATGTCTTTGCTTTGCAAGGACTACAAATAAACCGCAAGGTCAAACAATTCCAAAAATTGATTTGTATTTGGACCAACATGTTTTCTCACATGGTTAGTTGTACGTTGTACTCTCAAGAGGGATCCCAATGTCCACAACAAAATTAGTTGACCTAAAAGAGAAATCCAAATTTCATAATGGATATACAGAGAGAATATCGTCTATAAAGATGTCTTAGTTACGATAACCTCTTATACATATATGTCCATTGTAACATAGATAATTAAATCCTTACAAATTGCGGAATCCTAACAATGTAACATTACTTCATATCTCAAGTTTAGAAGACACTGACAAACCTATGCAGACATAAGCGATTCTTCATAAATCCACACTCCTCAATGGTGTAACGTAATTCACGATAATTGTTTGAGTCACTCAATCCACTCACATAAATATTTGACTTTTAACCTAACATTGTATGATTTCATGTTTATGTTTCGTTTTTATTGTTATTGTATTGCATTCTAATGTTTTAGTATTATGATTATTCAAAATTTACATTACTTTCAGGCTACATATTTGATGCTTCATATTAAGTGGATGATGTCATTCTTAATTTAGCACATAAATATCCTACATATATGAAATACATCAATTATCTTTATCACTTTACAAGATCAATAACAACATATGCACTACTGAGAAGACTATTTAAAACAATGTACACTTATACTACATCAACAATATTCAACACACTCATGACAACACAATTCTACAAATGTCTCTCGATAGATAACGAGACAACTTAGTATTGCTCACACGTGCAACACTCGTGCCCATGACTAGTACTAGTCAATATCTAAAGAATTTATCATATTTTATAAACATCTACCTTAAATATTAATGTTTTGAGATTATACAAAAAAAAGTTGAATAAAATATATGAAAAGACATTTACTCAAATTTTGTTGAAGTTCTAAAAAATATTTGAAATTCTTTGTTATATAAAGAATCAACTTTATTATTTAGCAAAAAGCACACATGAAATGTGAGTAATTTAGAGTAATAAGTAACAACTTAATGATAGCATGTAGTATGTTTTACGATAAAAGATAATGTGTGCTTAAAAAATAAGATCTACAAAAGTATGACATAGGAATATATTCAATTAAAAATTTAGATGGATAATGCATAAATACCCCTCATCAACTATAACCGAAATCTAGTTACATGCCTTAATTTAATTAGGGTCCGATTATCCCTCAAACTCAATTATTCATGTTTGTGCCCCTTTTGTACTGATGTGACACATTCAATCAACTAAGTTTGTTATGTTTGTACACACGTGCCTTTCACGTGTGTAAATTATTTTTAAAAAAATTATTAAAAAATAATTAACAAAGTTTTTAAAGCATTTTATTTATTTTTTTTCAAAAGAATATCATTTTCCTTATCTTGTATTTAAATTAATTTAGTACATGTGTTCTTTGTTTTATACTTTTTCTACCTTCGTTCATTGTTTTTTCACTTTTATTTTCTATTCATTTTATTTACTCCTTTTAATTTCTTTGTATTTCCTTTTGCTTTTATTTGAAATTTAGTTACAGAAGTCGTATATATAAAAACTCGTTAAAATATAAGGAGAATATTTATAAAATATTTTTTAAAAAAAAACAAAAACAATTTTCTAAAAATAATTAAAAGTTAAAAGATAATAAATTAATGAAAAAAAATTAAAGTTTTAAGTGAGTAAGAAATAAAAATAATTATTTCAGAAATAGAGAAAATTATTTCATTATGAATAATTTTAAACAAATTCACTATTTCTTATGAAATGGAGAACTTGCTCATAAACTAATTGATTACTAGCTATTTTACTAAAATCATCTATTCACGAGTAATTTAGTACTCATTATGAAAAGTAAAAACTCATTAGCAAAAGCCTTAAGATTCACTCTTGATGTACCATTTTCTTTCATAGCTTCCTTAGCTAAATCATCCCATTTCTTGACCTTTCTTCTAAATTCTTCCCCTTCTTCGTCGCTTCCCATCACGATTATCATACATCTATTGAACTCATCTGTTTCCACCACACCTCCTTCACTGGCATTAACTTTAACAAAATTCTTCCAGATATCTTGAATGTGTTTTGCATGACAAACCTGATCATTCTAGAGTTGAAATGCCACGATAGGTACCTCAGATGCTATTCTCTCTAAAGTTGAATTCCATCCACTTTGATTCAGAAAACCACCAACAGAATGGTGTTTAAGTACTTCTACTTGTGAGCAGCAAATCACTATCATCCCTTTCTTTTCAAGTTCGTCTTTGCCACTCAACTTGTCCTCCATTTTATCTCTATCTTGTCCTTCCCTAATCTCCACAAAGATGGTCAACATACTTTCCAGGAATCAGTGACCAATCTCCTCCATAAATTGACTTTATATTTCTGAGTAACTACCAAATGCCATGTAGATAAATGATCCCTTATCCTTTGAGTTCAACCAATCCATATAGTTTTTCAAACTAATCTCACTCGTATCAACTCGAAAAGTATCATAATCAAGTAATTTTGAAGAAATTGAAGTCCCAATTCCCACCATAGTAACAAGCTTTAAAATTCACAAAAAATAGAAGTCTTCTCAAGATCTCTTGAATTTTCTTCACTATTAAACATTTCAATTTGCCTTTTAATAGACTTAACTACCCAGTTGTTAGTTTCCACATTATCAAACACAAAAAATGGGAATCAATTGGACTAAGTGGTGGCAATCCCGGTATCTATATTATGTTATCCTTAGCATTACAGGTTTATAAATAATCAGAATAGTTTGTGAATCTATATAGTAAACATCAAATATTGTGGAAGGGTTGGATCCAATTTTTTCCCACTAAACAAACCCATTCTATGATATTTGTATATATGACATGAGAAAAAGGGGTACAATTTTTTGCACTTGATTGGATCAAATTTAAAAAGAGTTTTTACCCCAAGGCTTTGAAGAAGAATAGAACAAATAAAAGTCATCAATTGAGCTTAATTGTTTTCCATCGTAGCCATAAGAGAAAGGATCAAAGCTTAATCCCACTGAAAGTTGATAGGCTCGCGGTTAAAGTAAATTCAATGACTAGATTGATTTGACCTTGGCCTTGAAAAAGTGCTATAAGAACATGAGATTTTTCATTCTTCAACTTTTCATCTTTTCGGTGGTGAGAACATAAGAATAAATAAAGGTTAATAACGGTTTTAGGCAGGAGAATTTTGGTTTTTTTTTTGAACTGGCTTTGTTACAATTAATTAGGGTTACACATATTTATACTAGTATATATATGGTTCTAGATAAAAAATTTCTAGGAAATTCATCATCTTTTTTTAGATACTTATCTTAAGTGTTAGGTTTCTATATTTTATAAATATTTATTTAATAAAAAGTATTAAACGATATTTTACCCATTTTTCTAAAAGCTTCAAGAAGTATTTGAAGTTACTGTTATTTTAAAATTAAATTTAATATTTAGGAAAAAAAATAAAATAGAAGATGCATGAATACTTTTAAGTAAGTTGCAGAATAATAATAATGATAGCAAGTAGTTTGTTTTATTATCAAATATAATGTGCGCTGATGATTTAGAGATACAAAATCAAAATATTTTATTTTTTCTGGAATTATCATTATTATTCAGTAAAAAATGTAAGAAATGCATGTGTACTTTAATCTAAGTAAAAAAGTATAATGATAACAAGTAATATGCTTATGATTAGATATAACATGTGCCACCAAATTAGAGGTACAATGCACAAATATTTATTGTTTCGTGAACTATAATTATTATTCAGTAAAAAAACACAAGAAATGCATAAGTATTTTAGTATAAGATATGAAAAATATAATAGTAGTATCTTTTAATATCAATCATATCTTGTGCTAACAAATTAGAGATACAAAAGCATGACATTTTTTGTTGTTCCGAGAATCATCTTTATCATTCAGTTAAAAAAGATGCAAGAATTGCAAAAATTTATAGTAATTTTGTCTAAGAAATACAAAAAACACAATAATATTTAGTATGTCTTATTATCAGATATATCCTGTGCTATCAAGATAAAGATAAAAAGCATGACTAAAAGATAATTAGAAACATAATAACGTAAATTAAAAATAGAATATGAAGAAGTAAAAATATGAAAAAGAATACAAAAAATTCAACATGTAGCACATATACATTATCTATCTACATAATAATTTTTCTACAAAGAGTGTTATTTTGTTTTAATGCCTGTAAGAGTTCAACAATTTGAAATAATCAAACAAAAAAATGTAGGTACTATTCATTTTTCCTATGTAACCTAAGAAATAAAAAAAATTCAAGTGATGAGTCATATTGATGTTTCACTAAGCTTTTATATCTATTCAAAAATTTTAGAATTTCTATAATTTCGTGGACTCTCATATGTTTGATTCTTTAACTTTTTCCAAATACATGAAATTATAATTTAGGGTGAGATTACTCAAGCATAGTATTTTTATCTGTTCTGACGTTGAAAAGTGACTGCATATCTTATCTAAAAATATTAACATTTAGAGAAGACACACATTTATTTGCTTAATTTTATGTTATGATACTACTTAGTTTGAGAAAAGAAAAGATATATGTACATTCAAAAAATATTTGTTGAATTAATCTAATATGGCAAAATAGACATGAATATTCTTATAGTTAGCATGACCTTTTCACCAACCTTAATAAATAACAAGAACAAAATCTTGTAAAAAAATAACCATTCCTAGTAAAATGACAAAAGTCCATTCAGTTTGAATAATCAATATTATTTTCCTTGTATCGTTTAAAATATATTACACGGTGTTCATAATAATTAAAATTTCACTTCTTCATGTTCATTACATATTTTTAATCCTTCAATCTTATTTCTAAACATTGACATACTTATTAAATACAATGTAGTATAGTGACAACGTACTTTCATAATCGTTTTTGAAAAATTTTATTTGCTTCTTTACAATTATATTCTACAGGCATACACTGTCTCATGTTCTTCCACTCTCTAATTATTTGAGTT
Source organism: Solanum pennellii (assembly GCF_001406875.1). Classification (NCBI taxonomy): domain Eukaryota; kingdom Viridiplantae; phylum Streptophyta; class Magnoliopsida; order Solanales; family Solanaceae; genus Solanum; species Solanum pennellii. The sequence continues at coordinate 33,293,069 of NC_028641.1, forward strand.
TGTTGTTTCAAATTGAAAGTTAGTTATACCATCAACATTTCGTGATTATTGAAGATTGAATTATTTGTAGTTAATGGTTATGACTTATGCATATTGGGTTTTGGTTTAGGTATGAGGTGAAAAAAGATAAAACTCTACAATGTATTAATTCCAAGGCTTCAAAAGATAATTTTTAAGCATTAATAAGAGAATTAAAATGCAATTTAAACTCAACTATCGCAATCTAAACTTAGAATGTTTTAGAAACAAACATTCAACTTAGCCAACATGGCAACTCAAGTCTTAACAACTAAAAATTGAAAGTCGAAAGAACAAATAACTAACTACCTATGAAGCCTCTATACTATAAGAGATGTCGGGAAGAGACCTCCGATTATCCTAACAATTGAACATGCTAAAAACAATGTAAAAAGGGGATCCTGAGGAAAACAAGGTGTCTCACCAGCTGACTCTGAGTACTTGACACGATCAATGAGACGCTGGGTACTAATTGTGATTATCTGTATCTGCATCATAAAATGAGATTCAGTCTAGATGACATCAGTACATTGAATCTACGAACATGTTAGGGGAAAAATAACCTTGAAATAAGATTGAACTTCATTCTGAAAGAAATACTTACCTCAGGTTTACTCAACTGACGGATACTAAACTCAATGCGTAAATGAACAATAATAAAGATACAATTAATATAAAGCATTTAAGCAGTAGGTAGAAACTCAATGTATTCAAAAATAAAAATAACAACTTAATGTGTGTGTGTATATATTTATATATACATACATTAATCACTTAGAGCTATGTGATGATACAACATCTCGCCCACGTACCAGAACTATTCTATAACTTGCCAAAATATGAAGCACCTCAACTAATTGTATCCACTAGTCTATGCTAAAAACAATTAAGGAATCATCTAAAGAGTATGAACCTTTCTACCCAAGGTAGCTAAATGGTTTATTGAGACTTGAGTTATGATAAACTCGTCCCACAATAGGTTCTCAATACAACTTCCAAATAATACGCAACTAATATGTTTAAAAACATAACTCGTTCTCTGTGGTTTGAGAATATTACTTAAAAGTTTATCTATTAAAAGAGGTGGAACTCAAAACTACTTATGAAACGCTTTTGGAAATCGGTGATTCCTTTATTGTCTAAATGTGAAAACATTTTAAGTCTAAAAATACTTAGTTCCCATATAATCTTTTGATGAAATGAAAATCATTGTTACTCTCACTCAACTAAATGCTCATGTTCTTAAAAAAATGTTTTAACCGTATGCAGAAGACTTTCAGAAAGACTCTAAGAACTCTCTAGACTTGGCTCTTAACTTTCCTTGAATTTGAATTTATGAATTGATGGTGTGCATAAAAATGATTTGTATATGTTAAGAAGTCATTTGGAGTAGTTAGAATTTATATGAAGTGTTAGTACACTTTTGAAGGACTTCAACGGGCTAAACGACGAAGAACAAATGGCGTCAGCGTCCCAGACAGACAACTTGCACGGGTTGCGAGCCCCAAAAGAGTAAATGCTGCAAAATGGAGCAAAGCGGGCGCTTGCCACAACCTCTCTAGCGCAGATGGGGCGTGCCGCACCAGCTTTCTGATACTCTCAAATTACACCTCCCTAAACAATCAACATGATTATTACCAAGTAAATAATCAAACAGGTAGGTTGGAGTCAATCCTATGAGTAATATGGTTTTATATTAAATTTAACCCACAATTATATTCATTTTGTCAAGGTATTTTTGAAAAAATTAATTGAAAAGGAGGGGGCGGTTGTAAAAAAATTCCTAAGGTTATTTAATTATCAATTAAGCAAGAGTTAACCTTGGTATGCAACAAGATGAGAGAATAACTATGATTTACGTTATCTCCAATACCTCCTAATGCGGTAATGCTAGTAATATCACTTCCTAGTATATTACATTCAAAGTGATAAGCTATGTATCTTGAAATCCTTGGTCCGGCATCTAGAAAATTTCAACCCGCACCTTGGTCCGACTACATACATATAATTAACTAACCCTTACATTACCTCATATTAGACATCACATCTATGTATGACTTAGTTTTCACGCTCACACCAACCAACACTAGACTATTAGATAGTATCACACTAAATTTATGTTTATAATTCTTTTCTTCTTAATTACCTCCTTGGTCTGTCAAGCAGCAACAAGGCGAGTTTTAATATTTGCAACTGCTAAAAAGATTTCTAAACGAAAGAATTATCAAAACATGCAAAATAATATTCAAAGATTTGTTAATTACTATTCACACGTTGTTAATCCCTCATGGTTCCTAGAACCCCAGTTGTCGAGTTTAGTTACACATAATCACAAGAACACAATTCATTATTTTTTATGAAAGAATTATGAACTTACGTAATGAGAATGATAAAGCCAGAATTTAAACTTGAATATCAACACCAAAATCTTCAAAATCAACTTAAGATATCAATAATTGCTTAGATTTGAAAAAATTAATCTGTAAATTGTCAAACTAGAACAATAAAAGTAGAAGCCAACCCCAAAAATGAGGCTTACATACCGTATTTATAGAAAACAAACTCCTAATTAAAGAGGAAACAAAATAAGGAAAGTTTGTTTAGGCACGCGTCTTTAATATATGAGACAAACTTACGGACCGTCAATGGATATATGGCCCGTAAGTCCATTCCATAAGCAAGGAGATAATAAATATTTCATCATCCATAATATACCCTCTCAGAATCAAATGCCGGACCACCAATATTTTCCATCAATCAATCGACGGTCTGTCAATGCCCATTCGTGACTTCATACATAGAATCTTCAAAAATAAGGTAGTGGAACCCTCAGAGTACCCTTCTAAGATTTATCTGTATTGTCTATCAATTTACCGATGGACCATCAATGCTCGTTGTGGTTCCACACTTTTTCAGATTTCTCTGATTTCATCCAATGCCTGGGCTTCCCATATAGGATACTCGTCTACGGGCTGTCAATGGATCTATGATCCGGCGTTTCTTCAGTGCATGCCTTTTTCTGCACTTTTTCTGTTGTCTCTTTAATTTTGCGCCTAAAAACAATTCCAGCAAAATATGATAAAAAACGATCAAAATCAATACAAAAATGCATAAGACATACACAAGTCTTAAGTTAAATGCATTAGCCATACTGTTAACTAATTGTATACAAATACCGTCAACTTAAATTTGTCGTTGGTCCACAAGCGACGAACTACGAATTTGAGCGACACTTGTATAGAAGCAGGAAATTCAATCTCATGAACCTTTGTTTGAGTGAAAATCTATGTCTCATACTCGACCAGATAACTCATGCAGATCATAACATGACGCTGATTGAGATCTCAACAACCACCTTCACTTTTTTTCCAATCACCAAGGTACCAATTCTCAAACAATGTAACTAGTGCCCTCACTTTAAACAAAACCCTCCAATTTCACACAATGAGTGGATAATTAAGTACAAGGACTTATTTCAACACTCATGCTCAGAAATAAGTTCAAGTAATGTAAGTGCTCAATGCCATAGGCTTGCCCTTAGTTTCACTGCTTAGACTATAAAAACTAGACTTTAAGATCACTATAGGACTTTCTTAGCTTGTAATGTAGGCTTAGGGTTAGGTGTGGTACATTTTAGTATATTTAGTGACTTCCTACCCTCCTTGACATTACATTAGGCCTTCTACCTATTTTTGCTCTATCTTCGACATCCTACCTTTCCATCTTCTTTCCTTTGATTCGTTTCAACCATAGATGGGACTTTGAACTTTGCAACTGTTTTATTTTTCAGTTTCTTTCTTTTTGATGATTTTATTCTTTTTAGTTTCACAAAGTCATATCCTCTTTTTCATTTTTCTTTTCTTTTCTTTTCAACACCAAACTCTTTTCATAAAATTTTTTCTCTAGATTTTCTCCTTCATAGCAACCCTCAAATTATGGTTTTTGCATGAGTAGAGGTGCACATTAGCTGATGTCGTGTAAGGTCCAATAAAGAGATCAGTTTACTTTACATTAGCCACCCTAAATTTAGTCTTTTGGCCTAAGTCAAGGTGCACATGTCCAAGGAGGGTTATGGGTCAAAACATTTGATTTTTGGAAGGTGAAGTAGGGAGTTAGAAAAAATGATCTATTTTAGGCTAAAAGTATTTGGATCAAAGGAAATACACTTCATTTGGTTGGACTCTTCTACGATAGTTGTGGACTATTTCGAATATGGGCCTATGATCACTTCCTAGCCTCTAGTGTACATTATCGTAGCACGACTAACGGGGAAAGTTCTCGTTTGTCATCAGCTATTGAACAATAATTAATTCTCACCCTCACTTGGCACATCACCCCATTATAAGAATATTAGATTGGCCAGTTCAAGTTTTAGTCTCGGGTCATGCAGTTTTTGCATTATCATCTCATATTTAAAGACAATACATTCAGCTTATCTTAGCCTAAAAATTCAAGAAAATATTACAACTTTTGGACATATTTAATTTTTCACAAGCCATCATGCTTTAACCTTTCCTGCTTCTACCCATACAATCCTAACACATGTCGGTTCAAAAAATATTTTAAGAATATCTTGGGGGAGAAACACATGAAAGAAAAATCCAAGAGAGGATCATGAGTTGGTTACTAAGACTTCACCCCTATCACTAACAATCCGTTTACCCCACCCCCAAAAAAAGAGAGTGCAACTATCCCCAATGTACAAAAAAACACAAAAATGTAATTGATATTTTATGAAGAAAACCTATGGCGCAAAGCGCTGAAGACCTATCAACAAGCTGGTGGATTTGGTTCCCAAAGCCAGCTGGGTATACAATTGGTTCACCCTCATAAGTGCCCAAATCTGCAAGGATAACGCCATTAGTGGTACCAGTTAGTACTCTATCTGCACCATCAGTAGTGCTCACATCTCAACTTACGGGACCAGAAATCGTTTCCCGAACAACAACATCACACACCCTCATATGGCACATTTCTTCAGGTATTATGGAGGTCCTCTTAGCCTTCTCCTCCTGCGTACTCTCCCTTTTACTAGATAGACCTCATCAATAGCCTTAATGGAGCGACTTGAACGATGCCTGTTGCCACGAACACGGGTGGGATCAGAGTGTGTCTATGCAGGTGCCTTGAACAAGACCTCAAAAATGGTATTATCAGCCTAATCTGTCACTTCATGCTATTTCTCATCCACACACATATCAAATATGACATCTACATCATCTCAAATACTCGCCAACTCCATCTGAATGGAGGCAAGGTTCGTTGTGAATTTAGTCGTGCAAATACTCTTAACTCAAATGTGTCAAGGCATTTGTGGACTGCATGGATCTGCTGCTCTGTCTACTTAGCCAGCCTTTCCTCTATTTGGGTACAACACTTTACGATGCATTTCTCCTTCAGCAGTTGGATATGGTGCAGCAAAGTGGCTATATGAGCCTCTTATTTCTGGACTCTTGCCAATGGGATAGTTGTCATTCGTGTTGAGCTAGATGAGCTTCGGGAGACTATTAGTTGCATAAGAAGAGAAGTTTAGGTTGTGTCGGTGTAATCAAGTATAATGGAGTCATTGATATGCTCATATTATGCCTCCCTAAAGAAGTATAAGCAATCGTTATCAAGTACAGATCCCAACTAGTAGGTTGGGGTCGATCCCACGAGGAAAATAGTTTAGACTTATATTAAATGCACAATTATATCTATTTAGTCAATACTTTTCCAAAACAGGTAAGTAAAGAGGGGGTTTGTCAAACAAATTTCGTAAATAGTGGAGTTATCAATTTGACAAAAGTAAACATTAGCTTTTATTAAGAGGTGAGAGTAACTATGGTATTTTTGTTTCCCACAGGTTCATAATGCAATATTCCTAACAATAGCAATCTTTTTCTCGTGTATTACATGCAAAGTGATAAGTTAGGTATCTCTAAATCCTTGGTCCGGCATCTAGAGAATTTCACCGCGCACCTTTCTCTGTTTACGTGTGTATACTTTACTAATCCTTACAATTACCTCATATTCGACATCATAATATATGTATGGAATCGACACTAGCCTATAAGTTAGTATCACACTAAATCTATATTGATAATTCTTTTGATAAAAATTCCTCCTTTGTCAAGCAAATAGCAGCAAGCGGAGTTATAACGCGTGCACTCTTTAAAAAGACTTCTAAGTGAAATAATTATGAATTCATGCAAAAACACTATAAGAGTATTGCTTAATTGCTAGTTATACTTTGTTAATTACCCATGATTCCCGCAACCCTAGTTGTGGATTTAGTTATCCATGTTAGCAAGATCACAATTCATAATTTTAGATGAAGAAATCATGAACTTACTTTAACAAGAAGAATAAACCCAGAAATCTTCACTTGATTTTGCAAGAAAAATTGTTCAAACCAAATATGGAAATTGATTAATTCCCAAAGTTGCAAAATCTCAATCTCCAATACACAATAAGAACAAAAACAACAGTAGCTACCCTAAAAAATGAGGTTTTAATACCCAATATAAAAAAAAATCGTAAAATTAAATGGAATTCAAATAAGGAAAGGTACATCAATTGGCGAACTATTTGAGGTATCGTCGACCAATCGACTGTATATACACTTCTTCCATCATTCAGGACTTAGAATATATTCTCTCCCCCAGATGGCACCCTCACTGAATCAAACGACCGACCAACAGTATGGTCTGTAGATAAACCTAGGAGTCGTCGAGGCTTCTCCGTAGCTACATAAAATCTTCCAAAGATACTGGAACCTCCTCTTAACCAAATGATGGTTCATCAATATGGTCAGTCGATCAATCAAATAACGCTTTTGTCTCTCGTGGTTCCTCACATGATCAGACTTCCCTGATTTTCATTCAATATCCTGAGATGCTCATCTAAGGTCACCACTTATGGTCCGACGATTGAATGACGGAGCATTGATTGTCTCCATATGTATGGTTCTGCTTTTTTTTTTCTAGTTGTTTTCTTTCATTGACACCTGAACATCTTTCATGCAAGAATAGTAGAAATGTCGTAAAATCACGTCACATCAAACCCATCAACTAATTTTTTTGTTTGTCCTCAAGCGACACACTGTGACTCATAATGACTTTTTTACATAAGTATACAGTTTTATGCACTAGCAATCACATGGTTATAAACCCGACTCTTTGTTTGATTGAGTGAAGTCCTGCGGTCTCTGGATCGACAGGCTAACTCCTGCGGATCACATCATTAAACAAATTCACCATGCAACAAATACTTATTCTATTTTGCCTCTCACAAAGATACAAACTTTCTCATAATGCAACTAGTGCCCTCACTTTTAAAGAAATCCCTATTTTTCACACTGTGATTATGCATTTTGGCTACAAGGATCATAGTATCAAAACTCGCACTCAAGAACAAGTTAAAATACAGTTAGTACTCTATGTTATAGGCTTGCCCTTGTTTTCGCTACTTAGGTTCACCACAGTAGACTCTAGAATCACGGTAGGACTTTTTTGGCTTGTAATGCAGGCTCAGGGTCAGGTGTGGTACATTTCGGTATATTATTGTGACTTTTCTGCCCTCCTTGACTTTACCGCTAAGCTTCCTACCTCATTTCATTGCTTTTGACCCCCTTTTCTTTTCCTCGTTTCCCTTTTTAAATGTGACATTCACTTTGCTTTTGCATCTTTTTCTCAGATAACTCTTTCCTCTATTATTTTTTTTCAAGCTATTCATTAATTTTTCGTGAAGTCACATGTTTTCTTACTTAAGCCTTTTCTTTTAAACATCCCACTCTTTTCAAACCCATTTTAGGGTGTTCACTCATAAAATCCACCCTCAACTCATGACTTTTCCACGGGTTGAGGTGCACATTACCCGATTTTGTGTCAGGGACAGTAGGAGGTCACGTTCTGCATCCCTCAACTTAGGCTTTTGGCCTAAGTCGAGGTGCACATTTCCAAGGAGGGACTAGGGAAAAAACTTTAGACCCTAGGAAGGTGAGTTGATGAATAAAAAAATTTATATATTACAGGCTCAACATATTGGATCAAAAGGGACACTTATTTCATTTGGTCAACTTTTTTTAGGCTAGATATTTGCTATTTGAACAAGGGCCTATGATCACTTCCTATCTTCTAACACATATTCCTTTCGTAGGACTAAGCAGGCAAGTTTTAGGTAGGCACCAACTGTTTAACACTCGAATCTCCTCACCGTCTTTTGGCACATCATTATACTATCAGATTATCATTATCAAATTTCTCAGTTCTGGTTTTAGTTGAAGGTCATACACTGGTGTCTATTTATGTCTTATTTAAAGCAAACACATTCAACTTTTTCTAGCCTATACATACAAGCACTAAAATGGACGGAGTATCATTTTTATAAGAAATCGTGCTTCATTTTCATTCTTTTATACTAGTACATACTAAGACATGCCGATTCAATAGAAAGTTAAGCAGTCTCTTGGGGGAAAAGAACACAGGCAAGAAAACTTGAAGAGAGGATTTTGAGTTGGGCTAATGAAAATTCACCTTACCACTCACTTTCCATTTATCCCATCCCCAATAAAAAAATTTGCAATTAACTCAAATGCAATAAGAAATCAAAAATACAGTGTGGTAGGTGAAGCAAACCTGTGGCGCATAACACCGAAAAACTCTAAAAACACGGGTGGTTCTAGTTTCTCGAAACTTAAAAAATCATCAGTTGGTCCACCTTCACTAGTACGCACATCTTTAACAACGACACCATCACTAGTGCCATCAACCTCAGTAGTTCTCTCAAGAATAGAACTAGATGCGCCAGCGGCCATCTCTAGTGCCCTTCTATGATCTATCTCCTCATATGCTAAAGAAGTCCTCCTAGCTTGCTCCAGCTGCGTCCATTCTATATTTGTTGCACATGGATCATTATCGGCCTAAGTAGTGTGGGTGGAGTAGTACCTCTTGCTATGAACTTGTGGCTCGGGCTTTGGATAAGCGTGTCCCTTGAACAGGGCCTCAAGTACACTATCTTCGACTTGCTTTGTTGGGGCACCCTCTGGGTCTGCGCCTCGCATCTCTGAGATAACATGAATATCAGCTCGTAGACTGGCTAACTCATTCAGTACGGCAATGAGGCCAGTGGCGGGGCTGGTCGTGCTAGAAAACGCACCTCAAATGCATCAAGGCATTTATGAACCGCCTAAATTTGCTGCTCCGCCTTCTTGGCCGCCTATTTCTTTAAGCGGTCCTCTGCCTCACCAATGGATTTCTGCATTCCAAGTTGAATGTGGTGGAGCAGGGTGGAATTACGTGCCTATAACTTTTGGACTCGATCAAGAAGGACAAATGTTGCAGATGGTGGGGTGGATCTAGATGAGCTGGGAGCCTTGCTGGCTTCATGTGAGAAGGAGGCTTGAGAGGTATCTGCATGCTATGGTATGGTACTTTCAGTCCCTTAGTCTATGTCCACCATGTCTGCTAAGTTCTCGCTAAGTGGAGGAACCTCGATCCTTGGCCCTCTGCGTGTTGCCACCACTTTGGCCTTCTCCTTGATGAGGCCTCTATCCAATATCCTCGCTTGTCAACGAAGTCTATCACAGTGTCAACTCACACATCCCTGCACAACTCAAAGATTAAGCATGGAAAGGGGTAAGTGGTGGAGGTCTTAAATTCCCTCTCATGTATCACGACCAACATCATTTTGTTAAAGATTATTTCTAGTCTTTCTACTAGTTCTGCCCCCATCACTGCCTTAGCCCATGTAAGTACATTGTCAGCTTTCGTGGGCGATAACCGGTGTCGGACAAATATCCAGAAAAGCATGGACACAAAAGTGAGGGTAGCCTTCTTCATCGATCACCCAGTCTGCCCTCTAACCATCTATCACAAGAATTTAATCCATCCATTTCCTAACGGACTCAGACTTCTCTGTGCTTTGTTGAAAGTCACCACTCTTAACAACCTCCCACCTATAGGCAAACTTTGAAGTCCTTAGGGTACACTTTGTACCGGTGGTGGGGTCGTATAAAAAGTCGTAGATGGTGGATTCTGATATGTTGAACCAGTAGCCCCGAACTAGTGTAAAAGTTAGAGGGCTTGTTTGACATGTTTTGCCCGCCTATCAATGGATACTCGGAGAGTAGCAACATCGGAGGCACAAAAATCCTGAATGATCTCTCGTTATACATGTCCATGTCCCAAGCCATCAAATAAAATTTGTGAATATTTAATAGTCTGTGAACCTGGGGACTGCGGTCAAACTCCCTTTGAAGATGCGACGCTCCTAAATAACAAATCGGGTCTCACCCCCTTTCCATACAACATCCTCACATCCCGATGCACCTGTAAATTTCCCTCTATGCACCACAAATTTAGCACATCTGCAATCAAAGTAGAGTCATATGTTTGGGGTGCGGGTGCACACTTCAAATAGTAGCCTCAACAAATGAGGAATTAGTGGTCTGCATCCTTAGATCTGGTTGCTCCCTGATAGCTGGAGCTGGAAGCAGTTGCTGCCTTGGACCCTAGAGACTGGGGTGACTCAAAAGTTGTGGCATCCTCGGATCCAGATGTTGAGCTCCTTTCTAAAATGGAAATAGACCTTGTCGGTGAAATGATCAATTTGCCTCCTCATCCAACTGGGAAGCAGTGACTACGTCAGAAGTCACCTTCCGGGGGGTTCCCCTAGTGACTCTTGCTGACGCTGTCCGTTTAGTAGTACTCAGAAGGATATAGGCTGGGTCCTACTTTATGTCGGTGTCCTCATCGATCAACCAATATGTTAGGATATACGACTTAGATATACCCTTCTTGGAAAAGAAGCTTACCTTCTTTAGAACCATTTCTATCTACAGAGTAGTTGTTAGTATCATAGGAGCATAGTGATGTATCGTAGTTTCACGGTGCTTTCAATGCATTTTTCTTAAGAGTAGTATGTGCAAAGAGCCTTTTTGTAGTAGTTTTAACATGTTTTGATGTTTGTTTTTGCAGGAAAGATGTTCACATTAATACATAGAAGGAAGGTGGAAAAGAGTTCACAGAGATGACCTATGAAAGCCATCGACGGCCTGTCGTTGAATCAACGATCGTAGGTTGTGACTGTCGATGTGTTGTTCAGGATAAGGGAGAAAATTAGGGAAATCTGACTAAGTGTGAAACTAAGAACTTAAAAGACGGTCTGTCAATCAATTGAAGGAATGTACTAGTGAACCGTCGATCGGTGTTGAGAAGGCTCCAGTAGCTGATTTCTCAAGATTCTAAGTATGGAACGATGGAGGAGAATCAATGGAGCGTAGATGATTCGATCGACCATACTGCAAGTCCATCTTTTGATTCAGAGAAGAAGCTGAGATGATGAGGAAAAATAATTCTATTTTTGGTGACAGAGGCAGTTGATGGACCGTGATTCAAACAACTGTCTGTCAGTAGGGGTCGTCAATCAATATCATATTTTCGAACAAACTTTCGGTTATTTAAATTACTTTTAATTGAGGATAATGTTTTCTATAAATAGGTGATTAAAACCTCATTTTGGGGGTTGCACATTATTAGTATTGTACAACTTTTGTTTGTAGATTGAGTTTTGCAAACTTTAGCAATCAATCAAACTCCGGATTTGGTTTGATGTTTTATCTTGCAATTTCAAGTTGATTTTTGAAGTTTATTCTTGTTGTTCAAGTAAGTTAATTATTTTTTCTATAAAAACTATGAACTTTGATCTTGCTTTCATTGGTAACTAAATCCACAACTAGGGTTTTGTGAACCATGGGTAATTAACATGTAGACCTAGCAAATAAGCAATTATCAAATAGCTTCTTGGATGTATTGATAATTCTTTCATTTAAAATTTTGTTTAACGAGTGCACGCGTTAGAACTATCCTGGTTGGTACTTGCCGGACCAAGGTGGTAGTAATAAGAAAAGAGTTCTTAACATAGATTTAGTGGGATACTATCCAAGAAGCTAGTGTCGATTGGTGCGATGTAATTTATACACACGCAGAAGGACAAAGGTACAGTGTCAAATTCTTTAGATCCTGGACCAAGGATTTAGAGACACATAACTTACCATTTTACACGTAAAACACTAGGCAAAAACTTCTATTGCTAGGAATACGACGCTATGAACCTATGGGGAACTCATATATCGTAGTTATTCTCACAACTTGATAAAAACTAATGTTTTATTCTTGCTTTCTTGTTAACATAGAATTGTGAAACAAACTTGTTTCACAAAGCTCATCCCCCTTTATTTACTTATTTTCGGAAAAACCTTGGCTAAATAAACATAATTGTACATTGAAGTTATCTAAACCATTTTCCTTGTGGGATCGACCCTAACCTACTAGTTTGGGTTCTCTACTTTATTACGACAACTTATACTTCATTAGGGTGGTGTATTTTAGTGCATAAATTTTTGGTGCCGTTGCCGGGTAATCTAACTTTTAGATTAACTTTAGTTGCATTATTAAAATTTAGTGAACTATTTCCTGATTTTACGTTTTCTTTTCATTTTTGTTTCTTTCAGGTATAGCTCTAATCTATGACAAGTACATAGGGCTGAGAAGAACCACTAATTCCATTCGATCCTAAACTTAAGAGTACATTGAGAAGGATGGAAAATCATCACAACCCTGCCAATCTAGGTGATGAGGAAATCCATCAACCTCCATTACCGGTTGAGGCACACAATCAAGTTAAAGTTGAAGATCAATTGGAGAATTCTTTGAGGATGCATACCTAGCACCACGATCTTAGTATTACTGTAGGGGTAACGTGAACATCACAGACTCTTATGGACCTCTTATCCTACCCCCTCTACCTCAGGGGCACACATTTTTGGTGATGAGTAGCTTAATGTAGATGCTTATTGAGAGGGGTTTGTTTACAGTACTGCCATCAGAGGATCCACATACTCACATAGCCAAACTGATGTCTTTGTGAAAGAGTTGTGGGGTTTGCCACAATTAGATATTAATGTCATTGGGATGCGAGTGTTACCTTTATCACTGACAAGAGATGTCGCGATATGGTTTACCTATCTACCCTACAATTCCATTTATACTTTCGATCAGTTGAGAGATGTGTTCTTAGAAAGGTATTACCCCGTTTCCAAAAATCATAACCACAAAGATAAATTTAACACCATTGTGGCACTACCTAGGAGTCGCCATGGGACATATTTACTATGTTTATGAGAGGCATCACAAACCACCGCATTGATGATGAGTATTTGAAAGAGTACTTCTATAGGGGAGAAGATGATAACAATAAAGTTTGCTTGATACTATTGCAGGAGGTTCCATGGATAGTACAAATATACATAAATCACAGAAAAGTTAGAGATGATTTCTTGCAACAACAAGGCTTGGAGCACTATAAAGTCGGACATTGGGGGAAACACATTTGTAGTGCAAGCTACAAACAACCGAGCAGTAGATGAGATTCATGAGGAGATGGCGCAAATGACAACTGAGTTAGGGTTGGTCTTGAAATATGTCAATGGAGGTGCGGAGAAGGTAAATGTAGTGAACTACTAAACTAAACCACAACCTCTAGTAGATGAGTATTATTGTAAAGAGGAGGCTTATGCAGTGAACGATCAGACGAGGGGTTTCCAACCAAACCCCCAAGGCTCCAATCAGGATAATTGGCTCCGCGGTCAACGAAATCAAGGTTCAAACTATGGTAACTACAATAGAGAGGATCAATATGTTCAAGATTGAAACTACAACCGCAACAACTACTTCAATCGGGGTAACTATGGTAATAGGAATGATCAGAGTGGGCCCTATGTTCTATCTTAAAATCGGGAAGTTGCTCCAAGGGACGGTGATGGTAGTATGATGTGAGTTGAGGATATGTTATAGAATATGATGAGAAGATTTGATACTAGTTTTGAGCATGCCAAGGATATGAGAAGTGATTTAGCTAATATTTTGCAAAAGGTGGATGCACATGTTGTTTCAATTAAGCATCTTGAATTATAGATTGCTCAATTGTGTACTGCTGTGAATCAACGCCAACCTGGCACTCTTCCTAGCAACTCCATCAAGAATCCTAGCAATGATGGGCATTGCATGACAGTCACTACTCGATGGGGGTAAGAAGACCATTGATCAACCTATGCCTTATTTGGTAAAAGATGATATGAGAAAAGATTAAGAGTTTGTAGAAACTAGTGGAGAATTGGTGGACGACACGATGAAAGAAACAGAGGTGTCTCCGAAAGTGGTCCCTATTCCTAGAACTCTACAACCATTCCCTCAGAGATCAGTGAAGAAGACTGAGGATGGCATATGCCGACAATTTATCTTTACGTTGAAACTACTCTCCATCGATGTCCCTTTGAAAGAAGCTTGGAAACAAATGCTCGGCTATGCTAAGTTTATGAAGGATATGGTGACGAATAAGATATCGGTGAGTTTTGAGGATGGTGACAGTTTGCAGCATTGTAGTGCTATTGCTACAAGGTCTCTTGTGAAAATAAAGGAAAATCCTAGTGCTTTCACCATTCCATGTACAATCAGGTTGCTACACATCGCTAAAGCACTACGTGATCCTCTGCAAGCATAAACATCATGCCTCATTCCAATTATAAGAATTTAGTTGGATGACCCAAAGCCTACAACGATGCAGTTACTAATGACCGATCGAACAGTGACGAGGCCCATTGGTATACTGAATGATGTGCTTGTGAAAGTGAAGTAACTTATATTTTTTGGCCGATATTGTAATTCTTGATTATGAGGTTGATTTTGAGGTTCCCATTATTCTAGGGAGGCCATTTCTTGCCACCGGGCCTTTATTGGTTGATATTGAAAAGGGGCAGATGAAGTTTAGGTTGCATAGTGAAAAAATATCTTTCAACATATGTAGGTCCAAGAAGTAGAGTTGTGAGATCCAAATGGTATCTTCTATATCCAGCAGGGTTGAGAGTATATCTGAGGTACAAATTGAAGAGCGGCTAGGTGTTGAGGCACTAGTGGCAGTTATCATGAATTTTGAGAGTGATGGTATTGAAGATTATGGGTCTTTAGTGGCTGCACTTGAATGGAATGAATATCGGTCAAAACCAAAGAAATTGGAGTTATATATGAAGCATCACGAGTCTCCACCCGCGAAACCATTTTTTGAGGAGGCTCCAAAATTAGACCATAAGGTTCTACCACCTCATCTTCGGTATGTGTTCTTGCGTAGAGATTACACTTTGCCGGTGATAATTGCAGCGGATTCGAATGATCAACAAGTAGAGTGTTAAGTGGACGTTTTGAAGAGGTTCAAACGAGCCATTGGTTGGACTATTACGGATATTATTGGGATTCCTCCAGGTAGTTCTTCACACAAATAGAACTCATGCCCGATCACAAACCAAGTATTGAGCACCAAAGAAGGTTGAATCCACCTATGCAATAGGTATTGAAAATAGAGATCATCTAGTGGTTGGATGCCAGAGTCATTTATCTATTGAAGACAGTAGTTGGGTGTGCCTTGTTCAGTTCCTGCCTAACAAGGGTGGGATTACAATGGTGCCTCATTAGAGGAACGAGCTAGTTCCAATGCGGCCAGCGACTAGATGCAGACTTTGCATGGATTACCAGATATTGAATGCATGGACTAAGAATAACCACTTCCCCATGCCTTTTATGGATCATATGTTAGATAGACTCTTAGGAAAAGGGTGGTAATATTTTCTTGATGGATATTTGGATTACAATCAAAACTCTAATTCCTTTGAGAATCAAGATAAGACCTCTTTTACTTTCCCTTATGTGACATTTGAAATCAAAAGGATGTCGTTTGGGTTGTCTAATGCACCAGCCACCTTCCAGCTATATATGATATCGATATTCTCTGATATGGTGGAGGACACTATTGAGGTGTTCATGGATATTTTTTCTGTGGTTGGCGACTCCTTTGATTGGTGTTTGAGTCATTTGTCCTTAATTGGGAAAAATGTAACTTTATGGTGAAAGAAGGTATAATGTTGGGTCATCATATCTTAGAGAAAAGGATAGAGGTTTTCAAGCTAAAGTTGAAGTTTAGAGAAGCTTTCACTACCCATTTCTGTAAAAGGTGTGAAAAGTTTTATTTGAAATGCGGGCTTTCACCCAAGGTTTATTAAGGATTTTTCGAAAAAATGCACATCCTTTGTGAAAACTTCTCAAGAGGGAATGTAAGTTCTATTTTGATGAATTGTTTTTAAAGCATTTGTAGAATTGAAGGAGAAATTAGTGTCTATATTCATTATTATATTCCCAGATTGGAGTGAACCATTTGAGGTGATGTGTGATTCTAGTGGGGTTGCTCTAAGTGTCGAATTGGGATAGATAATGGATAAAATCTTTCACCTCATTCACTATGCAAGTAAAGCCCTGAATAAAGCACCAAAGAACAACATGGTAACCGAACAAGAGCTTCTTGTAGTGGTGTTTGCTTTAAAAAAAGTTTTCTCCTATTTTCTAGGAATGAGGTTATAGTGCCTATAGACCACTCCTCTTTGACATATTTGATGCCGAAGAAGGATGCAAAGCAAAGGTTGATTAGGTGGGTATTATTGCTGCAAGAGTTCGATTTCGAGGTGAATGATAAAACGGGGACTGAGAATCAAGTGGCCGACCATTTGCCTAGATTAAGGGAATGAAGCTATGTGCAAATTGAGTGAAAAAGCTATGTCTCCACCAAATTGTATACGGAAGGCTTGTCACCTGTCGGTAGAGTTAGAGAACAAAGCCATATGGTCAATGAAGAAACAAAAGATGGATTGGGATAAAACGGTGGAACAAAGACTAAATGGGTTGAATAAGCTTGATGAGTTTCACCGTTAAGCCTATGACAGTTCAGCCATCTACATAGAAAAAATGAAGAAGTATCACACCCAAAGAATTGACAAGCGAGAATTTGCATCTGGTGATTTGGTGCTTATATTCAACTCTAGGCTATGCTTGTTTCCGGACAAACTCAAGTCTAAATGGATAGGGACATTCCTCATCACTAAAGTGTTCTCACCTGGAGCGGTTGAGTTGGAGAATAAGGAGGGAGCTAAGTTCACAGTCAATGGGCAAAGGCTTAATATCTACCTAGGGCATGAGGAGACTACCCATGAAGTGGTTGAGTCCTTTCACCTTGATGAAGTCTGAGAAATCGAGGAGCCTATGTCGTGCATCGACGTTAAATCAAGCACTTCTTGGGAGGCAAGCCAAGGTGTATCCTCTAGCCAATGATAGGTTTTATTTTCTTTGTAGGAATTGTCATATTTTGTTGTTTCATTTTGTTTTTAATCTTATTTCATTCTTTCTTGTAAGCTAGCGTTTGCTAGAGAATAGTGTAAGGTCTGTATCTCAAAAGTTTCCAGAAAAACACAAAAAGAATAGCCTAATGGGTGTTATATATTCAGGGACCAAAATAAAAATCTGCAAAAAAACTTATGGTGCAGAGGCCTACGAACACATCGATGGGCCGTCATTCAATCTACGGACCGTCGATGGTGCATAGATCCTAGGTATGTCACTTAAATTTTCTAAGTCTAGAAAATCGATGGTCCCAGTCGATGGACCGTCGATGGGGTTTCGTAGATCCAAAGTACCAGCTACCCAACCCGACCCGACCGGTAATATTAAAGGACATAAAGGTTCATATTCATTCCACCTTCAAATTCTTTTAAAATTCCCTTCAAAAACCATTTTTCTTCCTTTATTCTCTCCTTTATCACAAACCATCATTCACCCATATACCATTTCACTCCTAAATAAGAATCCTTCAAATTCCCCAAACTCTCTCTTCCCATGTTCTCCTTTCCCTTTGTTGTTCTTCGGCCGATGATCAAGTTTGGTAGCATAGGCTTCTGTTTGAAAGTTCATCTCACGAACACGCCACTCCAAACTAAAGGTATTTTGATTTCCTTTACACTTTGAATTCTTATTAATAGTTGTTTCAAGAAATCCGGAAGTGGGTGTTGACCGTGGGACTAAATTTACTGAAATCACATGGTAAATCTTGTGTAGTATGTCCTTCGGAATGATAAAATGTTGTTATGTCAGATTGTAGTCTTTTTAAAAGGTGATTCTCTCTGTAGTTTTGGAAATTCCGACTTAGGGTTTCATAGTATGGATAAATTAGAACGCAAATTATGTGAAAATGAAACTCTAGGATTGACCAATTCGTTTTGTGGGTCTTATAGTTGCTTGCCTAAACTTGAGTATGTCAAAGAGTTTTCAAAAATTTTACTTTGAATAAACGGCCTGAAATCTAGCTTAGACCAACAATACGAGACCTTATCGATGAGTTGTCAATTAAACCAACCTAAAATTGTCGATGTCTTAAATTCAAAAAGTGGACTGCGGTACGTCGATCGACTTACCTTTCTGCGTGTTCATTGTTTCTTTCAGAGAACCTATTTTCCTCGACTTCTAAAACAATTTCTAAGTGTTAGACGAAGGAAATGGAATACGGTCCGTCGATTAGTCAATGGGTTGTTCTACACGTCTGTTGTTTTAATATGAGAAGTTTGATTCTGTTTCTACGATAAATAATTATAAGTGTTAGACAATTGTACCTATCGACGGACCGTCGATTGTTTCTGTGGACCTAAATCAGCAGAACAAAACTGTGTTGTTCTTTTTTCAAATTGTCTTCGCGCAATGTGTTTCGAGTGTGTAGTATTGCTGAAGTGAGACTAACAACTGTATACAGGTACAAATGGCTCCTAAGAAGGATATAGTCTACATAATGGGCAAAGTCCAAATTTGTGGCCCCATCTCGTAGGATTGTTGCCACCTCTTACAACGAACGATATCCAGAATACGCCCCCTGGGTGCCACAACCCCAACACCAGCTTCACGAGTCACAATGGGTATCCCCAGGAAGGTGGTTCCCAGCATAGTAACTGCCTCCCAGTATGATAAGGAGCGCACACTGATCGACTCACTGTCCGGGTCTGACCCTACTTCTAATGGAGCATCAGGCTCCAAATCATCATTCGCATCAGGGTTGACCCAATCTTCTGGATCAAATGTTGCCACTGTCTCAAGTACTGTATCCCAAAGAGCTACTTGGTCGGAGATCCACGACCACCAAGACTCATATGGTGAGGCTTCCATCTAAGACTCCACCTCTGCACCCCGAGCAGATGTCCCCACACTTGTTGCTGAGGAACCTAACCGCTGGTGCATTGATGGACAATATAAAGTATATAGGGATGCTAAAATATTTAATGACAAGGGGAGATGACCCGTCTAGTAACGGTAGAGATTCAAGTCCTCACAGGGAGTTTACGCGCAGTCGGTGAGGTGCATAGATTGTTGAACCTTCACAAGTTTGATTGGACGGCTCGAAGTTTAGGATCCTATAGTAAGGTGAAAGTTTTGGAGTTCTACGCATCATATGTGGATACTCTCAGAGGGTCTATGGATAGGAGGGTGAGAACTGCCAAATAGGACCCGCTCACCTCTGTACTAGTCCTGGGCTATCAGGTTGATCTCTTTGAGGCCACCATTAGTCCATTTCTATAGGGCCCTACTACATGCACACAATGGGCCCTAACAATTTTGGAATTCGACTATAGGTGGGAGACTATCAGGAGTGGAGCATTTTAGAGGACAGCAGAGCAGCTATAGTAGGTCATGAAATGGTTGCCGCAATAGCTATTAATAGATTGTGAGAGGGATGACTGGGTGTGAGATCCCTGAGGGTTGATCAAGAAGGCGAACCTCACCTTTGTCACCAAGTTTTTCAGGTTGCTGGTCTGACACAATATATCGCCCACAAATGCTATTAATGTCCTTACATGGGATAGAGCGGTGTTGGTAGAAGCTATGGTTTCAGGGTTGCAGATAGACTATGTGAGGGTGCTGATCACGGTGATCCATGAGATGGCTTTCAAGACCTCTACCACTTACCCCTTTGTCTGTCTGATTCTCCACTTGTGCAGGAAAGCTAGAGTGTCAATTATGCTATGTGACACACTCCGTACTCTGGTGGGGACTGTTGATATATGCCTCATTAGGTATGAGGCCAATGTAGCGGCACCAAGGAGAGGGCTTTAGATTGAGATCCCTCCAATTAGCGAGAACTTGGTTGATACGGTAGAGTTAGCTCAAGGGCTGATCCTGCTACTTTAGAGCCTGTTGGTACCACCCCAGCTTATTCCACCCATTCCGCCAGTCAGGCCCCCAACTCATCTCGATCAACACCCCCTTCTGTAGTACTTGTCCCTCTAGCACAGGTAAAGAGATTAGAGGCCCAGATGGAGACCATGTTTTGCCATATAATTCCTTGGATGCAGAAATCAATTTTTGAGGCTGAGTACCGAATAGAGAAGAGGGTGACCTATTACACTAAGTAGAAATTTGGGCGGTTCACCATCCCCTTAACGCCTTCGAGCAGCAGGTGCTATCACGACCATCCCCCACCATAGACCTCACAACTCTTCAGGCTACGGTTGCTATTTTGCGTGCTGATGTAGACACTATCTTGAAAGCCAGAGATTGCGCCTATCAAGCTACCAGAGGACACAATGCTTGACGTTTTGTTCAAGACTTTTGTTGAGCCGTCTCGTAAGCCACATGTTCATGCCAAGAGGCATCGTTCTAGATGCACTATTGAGGCAGGAGATGATTCCCGCGCGAGGAAGAAAGAGAGGACGTATCTTGAGGCTGCTAGGAGGGCTTCTTTGGTAGATAAGGAGGCCCTCTATATTACGGCACGAGGGATTTCTACTGGGGCATCTAGTTCCATACCAGTGACCAGTGAGAGCAGCACCACCGATGGTGTGGATATTTATGTGGGAACCACAGAGGGTGACCCAAGTACTAATATTGCGGGTTATGGAAAACCAGACCTGCCGACCTGTTGAGAGATCGTCGCCACTATGCACCTCAAGTTTACTTCACCAAACACCTTGTACTTATGATTTTATGAATTAGGGACAATGACATGCTCTTTTTGTTGGAGTCGGGTTAATGGAATGGGAGTTTTAGGGTGAGTCTGAGTAGCCTAACTCACAGTGCTCTCTTGGGATTTTCTTACATGTGTTCTTTTTCCCCAAGATACTGGTTAATCTTCTCTTGAACTGGCATGTCATTATTTGTACAAAGTATAAAAGCATCAAATTGAAGCATGATGGATGAAAATAACTGATATCCCATAGTAGAAAATGGTTGCATGAATAGGTGAAAATGAGTTGAGTGTGTTGGCTTTAATCAGGACATAGATAGGCACCTAATGCATGATCCTCAACGAACACCTAAACTGCCAAACCTGACAATATGATAATGTAATGAGATGCAAATTGAGTGTGAGGAAATTGGAATATTCAACAGTTGGTACCTAACAAGAACTTATTCGGTTAGTCTGACGAAAGGAATCTGTGTTAGAAGCTAGGAAAAGATCATAGGTTGTCGTTTGAAATAGCCAATCTTTATCCTAAATAAAGTTGACCCAATGAAATAACTATCCCTTTTGTTCAAAATTTATTAAGCCTATAATAGACCTATTTTTTTTATCACCAACTCACCTTGCCAGGGGCTAATATTTTGGCCTTGGTCTCTTCTTGGATATGTGCACCTCGACTTAGGCCAAAAGCCTAAGTTGAAGGTGGCTAATGCAGAAAATTACCCCGTCCTTGTCCTGACCCTATTTTGGGTATTGTGTACCTCAATTCATGGAAAATCCATGAGTTGAGGGTGGCGATTATGATTGAGGACCAAAAATGGGCATGGAATGAGTTGGATGTTGAAAAGAAAAGAGAAAAGTGAGAAAAATATGTTACTCAATGAAATTAACAATTAAATTAAAAGGAAGAGAAAACAAAAAGAAAATAAAGAAAAGAATTTGAAAAAACAAACAAATAAAAAAAGTTTAAAAAGAAATAAGTCATATCCAAAAAAAGGAGCAACTCTAATATGAAAAGAAAAGAAAAGTAGGGCGCAAAAGGCAATGAAACGAGGTAGGAAGCTTAGTAGAAATGTCAAGTAGCGCAAAAAGTCACCAAAAATATCCCCAAATGTACAACACCTGACCCTGAGCCTACATTAATTTCCAAGAAAGTCCTACTGTGATCCCAGAGTCGAATGTAGTGAACCTAAGTAGAGTAAATAACGGCAAGCATATGGCTATGAGTAATAATTGTAGTTGAACTTATTCTTGAGCGTGAGCGTTTAATAAACGCCCTTGTACCCAAACATACAATCACTGTGTGAAAAATGAGGAATTATTTTGAAGTAAGGGCACTAGTTGCGTTGTTAAAAAGTTTGTACTGGTGAGAGGTGAAACAGTAGAGGTATATGTGCATGATAAGTTTGTGTCATGATGTGATCCACATAAATTAACTTGTCGAACTTGAGAGCGTAAGCCTGTAGTAAATTAAATAAAGAGTCGGGATCGATGGCGATGTGATTGAGAAAGCTTAGAAGAGTATACTTTTGTACAAATGTTGTTTGAAGTCATACAGCGTCGCTTGAGGACAAACAACAAATTTAAGTTGAGGGTGTTGATGTACTGTGGTTTCACAATGCTTTCAATGCATTTTACATAAGAGTAGTGTGATTCTAGAGCCTTTTTGTAGTAGTTTTTACATGCTTTTATGTTTGTTTTGCAGGAAAGATGTTCTATTTAAAAATGCAGAAGACAACTGTAAAAGAGCACATAAAGATGACCTATGAAGGCCATCAACGACCCGTCGTTCAATCGACGGTCCGTAAGTGGTGTCCGTCGATGTGCAGTTTAGGCTAAGGGAGAAGATCAGGGAAATCTTACTAACTATAGAAGCACGAACTCAAATGACGGACCGTACTGCAGAACCGTCGATAGGTTAAGAGAAGGCTCCAGTACCTGATTTTTCAAGATTCAAATTATGGAACGACGGAAGAGCATCGACGGACCGTTGATGAGTCAACGAACCGTACTGCACGTTCGTTATTTGATTTAGAGAAGATACTGATCTGATGAATAAATATAATTCTAAGTCTGTACTGAGAGAAGCAGTCGACTGACCGTCGTTCCATCGGTGGTCCGTCAGTAGGGGTCATCTAGTAATGCCGCATTTTTGGACAAAATTTACTTATTTTAAGTCCTTTTAATTTAGGACAATGATTTCTATACATAATGGATTAAAACCTTGTTTTTGGGGTTATACATTATTAGTATTGTTCTACATTTGTTGGATATTGGTTTTTCCAAACTTTAGCAATCAATCAAATTCCGAATTAGGTTTGAAGTTTTATCTTGCAGTTTCAAATTGTTTATCTGGGTTTTTTTTGTTGTTGAAGTAATTTCATGATTTCTTCGTTAAAAACTATGTATTGTGATCTTTCTTTCATGGGTAAGTAAATCCACAACTAGGGTTGTGGAGGTCATTGGCAATTAACAAATAGGTTCTTGCATGTATTGATAATTCTTTAGTTTAGAAGTCTTTTTATGAGTGCACGCATTAGAACTAGCCTTGTTGATACTTGTCGGACCAGGGAGGTAGTAATAGGAAAATAATTATCAACATAGATATAGTGGGATATTATCTAATAGGCTAGTGTCGATTGGTGCGATGTAATAACTAAGCCATACATTTGATTATGAAGTCTAATATGAGGTGACGGTAAGGGTTAGTAAATTATACACACGTAGCAAGACCACGGAATGGGGTGAAATTCTCCATATTCCAGACCAAAGATTTGGAGATAGATAACTTACCACTTTACATGCAAAACACTAGGGAAGAATTGATATTGCTAGAAATACGACGTTATGAACCTATGGGGAACACATATACCCAAGTTAGTCTCACAACTTGATAAAAACTAAAATTTTACTCTTGCTTACTTGTTAAATTAGAAGTGTTAAATAAACTTATTTTACAAGACCCCCCATTAATTACTTGTTTTTTGGAAAAACACTGGCTAAATAAACATACTTGTACATAGAGGTATGTCTAAATCATTTACCTCGTGGGATCGACCCCAACCTACTAGTTTGGTCTCTCTAAGTTATTATGTAAACTTATACTTCTTCAGGAAGGTGTAATTTGAGCGTATTACAGAGCAACACACTCGACAAACCACATAAAAAGAAAACTTGAAAATAAAATACACAGATTTCTATTGCAGAGTCATATCGATGAGATCCATATTCGATACATAGATCATGTCCGTCTTTTGACATTTAGATTTATTCTTGGATGGGTTGAAAACAGACTTCACTGGTGAAAATGACAGACATGCAGAACGGCCCATCGATCAATCGACAAACTTGCATGAATCATAAGCTTATTCTGGGCGTTTCAATAGCCTGACCCCATCAACGACCTGTCGATTGATTGACAGTCCGTAGAAGCGTCTCGTACTGTGGATCTAGGACAAAATTTAGGCCTCTGTCAAGTACCATTTTTAGTTTCTTTAGTTACTCTTTTTTACACAATAAAGTTAAACAATACTTTTTAACACACCAAATAATAGTTCATCATTCCTAGATTTCCTATTTCGTGCAACTATCAACTCTAAATCATTAAGAACATTGAACCCTAAGTCTAAAATTTAGACAAACTGAGACACACAATATTTTGATCGTTAAATTCACTACGCAACCATTGTCTATCATCCCAGTAGGAGTTATTGCGTGATTTTAATCATGCAAATTAACTTAGTTCAGTCCCAAGTTCAAGACCCACTCCCATATTCCGAACAAGAATTTCAAGTTAAGAGAAATTGAAGTACCTTTATTGGTAGTGGTGTGGTTGTATGCCCTTAGTGATATAAACTTTGAAAAAGTAACTCTTTAGAATGGAAGAAGATAATTTGGGGGATGATGTTTGGAATTTGAGAAATCTAATGGGGTAGATGATTTTTTGATATTGGGAGTTTAATTTGGGTGTTAAATAGGGAAGAATGGTGGAATGAAACGTTTAAGGAAGGAAATTTTAAAGAAAATATAAATAGGGGATGAATTTGAAAGGGGTGGATTTTAATATTACCGGCCGGGTTGGGTCGGATCAATGGAAATCTCAGATACATGAACCTCCATCCATGTGTCGTGCATCGGTCCATGGTCCCTCAATTGGAACTGTTGATCACTTTTAGACTTAAAAAAATTTAAAACATAAGTGGGATTTACGGACACCATCGACGGTCCATCGATTGTACGACGGCCTGTCAATGGGGTCCGTAGACCTCTGCACCAGACCATTTTCTGCAGATTTTTGCTTTTGCTTCCTGCACATGTACCACCAATTGGGCCATTCTTTTTGTGTTTTTGTAGACACATTTGAGACACAAACCCTATACTAGTCTCTAACCAACACTAGCACACAATCACAAATGAAATAATCGGAAAAAATAAATCAAACCACCACTTATGCCATAAGGAAAACCAAAACCTATCAATTGCTAGAGTGAACACCATGGGTTGCCTCCCAAGAAGTGCTTGATTTAATATTGCGGAACGACGTAGGCCTCTTGATTACTCTGACTTTATTAAGATGATAGGTCTCAACCACTTCATACACACTCTCCGTTTTCCCCAAATAGGTCTTTGTTATTTGTCTATTGATTGTGAACTTAGAGACTTTTTTGTTTTCCAGCTCAACCTCTCCATGTGGGAACACTTTGGTAATGAGGAATGTCCCAGTCCACTTGGAATTGAGTTTCCCTACAAATAAGCGCAACCAAGAGTTGGATAGAAGAACAAAATAACGAACCACAAATTCTCACTTTTCAATTCATTGTTCATGATATTTTTTCATCTTCTCTTTGTAAATGACTTAACTTTCATAAGCCTTTAGGTGAAACTCATCAATCTCATTCAACTCATTGTGTCTTTGTTCTAATGCCCATATCTAATCAACCTTTAGTTTCTTAATTATTGACATTGTGTTGTGCTCTTGCTCAACCGACAAGTGACAAGCCTTACCATATACAAGGTTGTATGGAGACATACCAATGGGAGTATTGAATGTAGTGTGGTTGGCCTAAAGAGCGTCATCTAGCCTCCTTAACCAATCTGTTCTATTAGAGTTCACAGTTTTCGCCAATATATGTTAGATCTACATAGTGGACACCTCCATTTTCCCACAAGTCTATGGGTAGTAAGGTATATCCATATAATGATGAGCCCCATATTTCTCCAACAGCCCTTTGAACAATTTATTACAAAACTATGAGCCCAAATCTCTAATGATGGCCCTTGGTGTACAACCTCTAGATAAGATGTTCTTCTTTAGAAATGTAGTGACACTCTTGTTTTGAATATTGGGGACCACAATTTCTTCAATCCATTTAGAAATATCATCCACAACGAGAAGAATGTACTTCATGCCGTGATAACTCATAAATGGGCCCATGAAGTCAAGGCCCCATACGTCAAATAGCTCAATCAACAGAATGAGATTCAAGGGAAGCTCTTGCCTCTTTAAAATTCCTCCATCTCGTTGACACCAATCACATGACTTGGCAAAATTATGATCATCTTGGTGAATTGTTGGAAAATAATACCCACATTGCAAGATCTTATGTGCACTGATATATACCATTATGATGAGACCCTGAGGCAAGGAATGACACGCCTCTAAAACACTCAACATCTTAACCACAGGTAAATGATCGATGGATAATACCATCGGCACAACTTCTGTATAAGTAAGGCTCATACCAAAAGAACTTTTTCACATCATACATGAACTTTTTCCTTTGATGGAAGGTCAAATTTGACGGAACACATCACTTGCAAGATAGTTTGCAAAGTCTCTAAACCATGGGATGATATCTTGAGAAGCGGCGAATGCATGTTAATTTGAGAATGATTATCAATTTCGGCATTTTCTCCCAATTCACGCATAGCTTCATCCTCCAATCTAGCCAAATTGTTTGGTTGTCAGTCCCCTTTCTGTCTTTCACCTAAAAATCTAACCCTTTAAATAATAATACCTATCTTGTCAACCTCGGCTTTGCATCCTTCTTCGCCATCAAATACCTCAAAGAAGAATGGTTGGTAAGCACTATGACCTTCGTGCCATGAAAATAGGAAAGAAATTTCTCGAATGCAAACCCTATTGCAAGAAGTTCCTGTTTAGTTAAACTGTAGTTCGTTTGGGCTTCATTCAGAGTTTTACTAGCATTATAGATGGGGTGAAGGATTTTTTATCGCTTCTCTGTCCCAATACCACACAAAGTGAAACCCCACTAGGATCGCACATCACCTTATATTGCTCATTCCCATCTGGTGAAATAATAATGGACGCGGTAACCAACTTATCTTTAAACTCTCAAAATGCTCTAAGATAGTATTTATCAAAATAGAAATTACATTCCTTCTCAAGAAGTTTGTACAAAAACTGTGCAATTTTCGAAAAGTTCTTAATAAACCTCTGATAATAGCCAGCATGCCAAGAAAACTTATTACAGAGATGGGTGGAGGAAGCTTCTCTATCACCTCTACTTAAGCTCGATCTACCTCTATTTTTTTCCCCGAGATGCGATGGCCCAACAATATACCTTCTTTGACCATAAAGTGGAATTTCTCCAAATTTAGAACCAAATTACAATCCTCACATATTTTGAGCACCTCATCAAAATTACTCAAGCACTAATCAAATGAGTCGCCCACTAAAGTAAAATCACTTATGAATGTAACACTCGAAAGTCCATGACCTAATCTAGAGACTCACATGTTTAACTAAGGTTGGTAAAAATGTTTTTAAGCCTAAAATAATGTTTATAAACAATTTAGGAAGTTTTACAGTCAAGACGTCAAGAAACGTTCAAGGCGTTCGTAAGCTAGTGTAATTGAACTAGTAAACATACAGAGGTTTAGTGAAGGTTTGGAGGTGTTGTATAAGGTCAAAAACTTTTAAAGTTACTTTAAATAGGTAAATTAGGTATAAAAGGTGATAACTTCCAGGTCGCACCCCGCGAGGATTGCCCTAGGGCTCCACGAAGGGACCCCAAACATGACTAAGCAAGCTGCGAAAGCAGCAACCATATTGCACTAGGCTGAAATGGGTCCGCATCGCGGACTAGGTCCCACTTGGACAAAAATTCTCGGTATGCGTTATATTCACACCGAGGAAACCTCTTTCTTGAAAAATATTTTAGAAATTTTTTTGAGAGCAGCTCTGCATCACGAACTTGTTCCCCAACAAAAATATGAAATTTTGAATTCCAGTTTGACTTTACTAAATTGTCAACTTAAGTGAGGGGTCCTTTTTGTATTTTGTGGGAGGTATATATATTGATTTGAAATCATTTTTATCTTAGATTCACTCTCTCAAATAAAATCTCCAAATCTAAACCCAAAAGCTCTCACCTATCTCTACTTTCTCTCTCTATTCAACCTCGATTGAATGAAGAAGAAAACCTGAAGAAGAAGACCAGTTTCTCAAGGATTTCACTCGAATTTCCTGGATTAAGCTTCATTAAGGTATAGATTCTTCAGTCTTGGGTTTACTTTCCCCAAGAGGTCCCTTCTAATAAGATTTCTAAACAACTCAATTCCAAGGGGCTATCTTCTACAAATGGGTTTTCTTCTAAACATGAAGTTGATGATTGATTGTGAATAAATATGATTACCCATTGATAATTTAATGTAGATTGTTGAGTAATTGGTGTCAATTGAGGGAATTTCATGTGTATTATGTCCCTTTCCCCAATTTATCCAAATCTTGGATTATGTTATAAATTGATGAAAATTGAAAAATGTATTGATTGTTAGACTTGTTTTATTTATACTAATTTAATAATGGACTACTGATGGTACTGTACTGTTGAAAATTGATCTGATTCTTTAGGAATTCATGTGGAACCCTTTTCCCCTAATCCTAGGTTATGAATCGAAGTGAATTGAGAAAGTTATGATACAATTGAGTTAGTTCTTGTGTGGATTACTATTGTATGATGTTATTCAACATATTGATTGGTGAAAATAGGTTGTTTATGGTAAGACAATTGATTGAGGCTTATGAAGGTGAATTGGTAAGACCTATGATCTTGAATCCTTTACTTCAATTGTGATGACTTATACTTGATCATGATCTTCAATTGACGTATTATATGTGATTAGATTACATAGGTGATGGTATTATGAGTGTATTTGAAATGTTTTGACTATATGAATTATGAGATGATGGTTAAGATATTATTATATAAGGTTGATTCTGAATCACTTATGTACCTTGTTAGGATATGATAATGATGATGTTAATCTCACAAATAAAGGGTTGCAATAAAAGGACATTCTCATGCAATATGTAATAAGATAATGATGATGATATACAAGGGGTTAGTCTCCTATGACCTATATGGAGTTATTGATGATTAAAAATGGATTGAAGACATTTAAAAAATGGACTTTACATTAGCACCAAGCGAACTAGATATGAGAGGAGTCCCTTCCCAATGTGGGAAGGTTGGTTCACACTGGTTCTCATGAGATGATGACTACAATGCAAATGTTTTTAAAAAGGGTCAAATACATATCTCCTTGTTCTTCAACTATATTGCCCCATATGAATAATAGCTAGTGCGTCAACATAGAATACAATGTTCATCTTTTTGTACTACCTTGGCAAGTTGTCTTCCTTCTTTCAGTTTAGGGTTTCATGAAACCGGATTCCACATTTAGTTCATCTGTTCTTTGTCGGTCAAGGAAATTTTTCCAATAAGTAAAAGGAAGTAATAAAGTGAACACTAACTAGGGTGACTTAAGGGGTTTGGCTTAGTATAGATAGGGGTATGGGAATCTACCTAGTCATTGAACAAGTTTTCTCTAATAGGATTCCTAGGAGGTTGTTCTTATGTATTATGATATCATGAACTCTATATATGTTGTTCCTACATGATGTTACTCTTATGTGATATTGGTTACATTAGTGAACATGGTATTGGGCTAAGTTGATGTATGTGGTGATGACTACATATAATGATATATGTTATGAAGTAAGGCGTGACTTATGATTTCATATCTTGTTTACTAGATTGTGTAGGGTTAGGGGTATTCACATGAGCATTGCATTGGTGGGCTTGGGATGGGATTGTTGGTAAGGGTTTTGTATGTTGATGATTGAATTAATGAAAATGATAGGATAAGATGACTTTATGATGGTGTTTTCTTATTTATGAACATGTCTTATGTTGTTGTAATTCCTTGACTTCTATATGCTATATTGTGTGTACATAAGGTTTTTTTAAAACGAATTAGCATATTGAAAAAAGATATGGTTTTTTTATGCATGTTTTCAATTGGTTTTATGTGCATATATCAATACTTAGTACAAGTGGTTGTACTAACCCATATTGCTTCTATTTCTACAATTATGTAGGTTTGGGCCATTGATGTCTCAAGGTCGCTTTGAAAGAGAACTTGAATGATCTTTCAAGTTTTGGTAGGACCTCTAGTTTGAGGATGATGCGAACTACACTACCCTATTAGTATTGCTATAGTCTAAAGACATTCATATCATTCCTATTGTTTTGAGGATATTGTTGTAAGCCCTATGTGACAATTAAGCATCTGTGTAAGGGTTATGCCTAATGTTTATACTGCATTTTAGATGGTTCAATGTAAAACAATGTTATAGAATAATTCATATATATCATTTATGTTGTGTAATCGAGAATCCTATGTATGCTTTATATGTGAGGAGTCTATGTAAGCTCCACCATTAGTATGTGAAAGGTCTATTTAAACCTCACTATGAATATGTAAGCAGAAGTCTACCTTTTGGCCAATGATAAGTGATGACAATTGCTAAGAGAATTTTGTAAGTCTTTTTTGAGGACGACGATGCCTATTACGTCTAGGGGGTGCTCCCCGATCGTGAAAAACATGGTATCAGAGCCCGAGTTTAAAATAATCTTTGGGTTGATGTCTTATTGAACTAAATTTACATAGAGTCTTGTTCATGGGTGTAAAGCGCACCACACTAATGAATGAGAGTCTATGTGATGCTTAGGAATTCTCACTTATTGGTAATCTTGAAAGTCGTGCCTCTAGAGGGGTTACACTATGTGAACCTTCTACTTCTAATCCATTTCTTGTGGATATAGGAGATGACTACAAGATGTGCAGGCGCAAGAAGAGTGGAGGAAGATTTGGCCAATGCAGGAGTTCGTCCCTTAGGCAACCAAGCTCCTCCACAAGACAATCAAGCTCCTCCAGATTACAAAGCCTGGTCATTTCTCAACCTATGATGGATGAAGAGAAAAGATCGGATTTTGTGACCTTGGCCAAAGATATGATTACACAAGAACAAGTGGTAGCCCTTGAAGCTCAAGCTATGATTACTCAAGCAAATAGGGATGTTGGACCCTTGTTTATCAAAATTGTAGCACTATGGCTTCTCACTTGGGGGACTTCACTAAGATGAACCCTCAAATGTTCTTAGGTTCAAGGGTGAATGAAGATCCCCAAGACATCATTGATGATGTCTAAAAAATTCTCTATTCTATGGGGTTAAATTTGAATCAAAATAGCTTCCGATAAACTCAAGGATATGGCTCAAACATTGTATGCCCAATGGAGAGACAATAGGGCCTTCAAAGTGGGTCTTCAGAGTGGGTCCTATATCTTGGGAGGTATTTAGAAGGGCTTTTCTTGATAGGTACTCCCCTAGGGATAAAAGGGAGGCCAAAGTGAAGGAATTCATCAACCTTTGTCAAGGAGGGATGAGTGTGCAAGAGTACTCCTTGAAGTTCACCATATTGTCAAAATTTGCACCATCCTTGGTGTCTAACACAAGAAAAGAGATAAGTTCCTTTATCACGGAAGTGTCTGATGATTTTGTTGAAGAGTGTTATTCGGTGATGCTCCATGACAACATGGATATCTCTAGGTTCATGGTTCATGCTCAACAAGTTGAGGAGACTCGACTTAAGATGAATAATAGAGAGTTTAAGAGGTCGAAGTCTTGTGAGGGAG
Organism: Solanum pennellii; assembly: GCF_001406875.1. Taxonomy (NCBI): domain Eukaryota; kingdom Viridiplantae; phylum Streptophyta; class Magnoliopsida; order Solanales; family Solanaceae; genus Solanum; species Solanum pennellii. Next base: position 33,324,947 of record NC_028641.1, read on the forward strand.
GAACTTCCAAGGGTAGTATTGAAATTCAAGACAAGTGTAGGTTGAATAAGAGGGTTTCCAACAAAGTTCATTCAAACTTTTCCAAGGCTAACAAGGATAAGGTGTCTAGCCCGAAGTTCCAAAAGGCAAGAATTGGGAGTTCACCTTGGATGAAACCAACTTGTTTGCAGTGTGGTAAGGAACATTGGGGTGAGTGTCTAGTTGGGAAGGAGAATTGCTTTGCGTGTGGCAAGAGTGACCATAAAGTTAGGTATTTCCCTAATGTGTGAATTGAATAGAAGGGAAGTCGCACTAGTTTCGAAGATCCAAAGAGGAACAACTTTTATGCTCTTTACTCTAGGGATAAGCAAGAGGAGTCTCCCGATGTGGTAACTGGTATGCTACAAGTCTTGTCTATTTATGTTTATTCTTTATTATATCCTTGGTCTACTTTGTCATTTTTTAACTCCTCTAGTAGATAAAAAGATTGATGTTCCACCCGATGTGTTGATTAAACCTTGTTCGGTTACTACCCTGGTGGGGGACTCCGTTGTGGCTTGAAGAATCTTTAAGAGTTGTCCTATATATTTGCCCAATAGAGTTACATGAATGGATTTTGTAGAACTTTATATGGTTGATTTTGACATCATTTATAGAATGGATTGGTTTCATGCTTGTTTTGCTTCCATTAATTGTCGAATAAGGGTAGTTAAGTCTAAATTTTTCTAGTGAACGCGTGTTAGAGTAGAAAGGGGGAAATTCTATTCCTAGAGGTCGCATCATTTCTTGATTAAAGGATTGTATGATGATCTCTAAAGGGTTTTTATGTCATATTCTAAGAGTGAAAGATATAGACCCTGAAATACCTCTTTTTGAGTCGGTCTCTGTAGTGAGAAAATTTTCTGAAGTCTTTATGGATGAGTTGCTCGGAATTCCTAAGGAACCAGAAATTGATCTATATCGACTTATTACCATATACAAATCCCATTTCAATTCCTCTTTATCGGATGACTGCGCTGAATTGAACAAGTTGAAGGCTCAACTCAAGGATTTACTAGATAAAGGTTTCATTTTAACCTAGTATTTGTCCATGGGGTGCTCCGATATTGTTTGTGAAGAAGAATTATGGATCTCTTAGGATATGTATTCACTATCACCAACTCAATAAAGTCACCATTAAGAACAAGTATCCTCTCCCTCGAATCGACAACTTGTCTGATCAACTCCAAGGGGCAAGCTACTTTTCTATGATTGATTTGAGATTGGGATATCACAAACTTAGGGTGAGAGGTTAGGATATACCTAAAACGGCTTTTCAAACTAGGTATGGTCACTATGAGTTCCTAGTAATGCCTTTTGGTCTCACTAATATCTCGGTGGCTTTTATGGACCGAACAAATAGGGTGTTTTGAAACCACCTTGATTCCTTCATGATTGTTTTCATTGAAGATATCTTGGTGTATGATGTACCGTTGATTTACGATACTTTCATTGTTTTTTAATTAAAATTGGTGTGAGTCTAGAGCCTTTTTGTAGTAGTTGCAACATAATTTTATCTTTGTTTACATGAAAGGTGTCCAAAACCAAAACGCAGAAGGTAGCTGAGATTTAGTGCAGATGTGACCCACGAAGGTCATCGATAGTCCTTCATTCCATCGACGGACCATAGATGGCGACCGTCAACTCAATATTTAGGCATTTGGAGAAACTCACGGAAATCAGACCAAGTGTGGGGCTACGGAAAGATCGACGGACCATCTTATTGAATCGTCAATTGTATTAGAGATAGTCTAGTACTCGAAGTCGAACAAAGTCTAAGTACTGAATGACGGAAGGCATCAATGAACTGTAGACGCATCGAGATACGGTGTTGTTGGTCCGTTGATTGACTCAGAGAAGATTCCAATTGAAGAAGAAAAAACTAAGAAAGATGCTAAGTCTGGATTGACAGAGGCAGTCGGCGGTCCGTCCCTTCATCGACGGACCGTCTGTGTGGGTCGTCGATTACAACCCTTTTTGTTGGACAACTTTCCTTATTTTTATTATTTTTAATTTAGGACAATATTTTCTATAAGTAACGTGTAAAACCTCATTTTTGGGGTTGGATTATATTATTTTTTATTCCTAGTTTTGTCTTTGGAGATTAGGGTTTTGCAACTTTAGCATTAATTCAAATTTTTGAATTTGGTTTGTAAGTGATTTCTTGTTGTTTCAAGTTGAATTTTTGGATTTTCTTTGAATTTATCAAAGTAAGTTCATGATTTATTGTTTATCCACTATGAATTTTGTTATTTTAAGCACGAGTAACTAAATCCACAACTAGGGTTGTGGGATCCATATGTGATTAACAACATAATCCTAGCCTAATAAAAATTCTCAAATAGGGTATTGCATGCATTGATAATTCTTTCTTTTTGCAGTGTTTTTAACGAGTGCACGCATTATAACATTCGTTTTTGGTACTTGATGGACAAAGGAGGTAATAGGATAAGAATTATCAACATTGATTTAGTGGGATACGATCTAATAGACATGTTCCGAATGGTGCGAAGTAATAACTAAGTCATAAATCGAATATGATGCTTAATATAAGTAAAGGTAAGGATTAGTAGCTTAGACACACGTAGTAAGACCAATGTACGAGGTTAAATTCTCTAAATGTTGGACCAAGGACTTAGAGATACCTAACTTATCACTTTTTTTGTAAAACGCTGGGGAAGAAGTGTTATTCTCTAGGAATACGACGTTATGAACTTATGAGGAACAGTTACACCATGGTTTCTCTCACAATTTGATAAAAATCAAAGTTTTACTCCTATTACCTGTTTTAATTAGAGATATTAAAAGTTTATTGCTTCACAAAATCCCCCCTTTAATTATCTGTTTTAGGGAAAAACTTGACAAAATCTAAGTAATCATAGATTGAAGTTAAGTCTAAATCATTTTACTCATGGGATCGACTCCAACCTAATAGTTGGGTTCTGTACTTGATACGACCACTTATACTTCTTTAGGGAAGTATAATTTGAGCATATCAAATTTTAGCACCACTGCAGGGGAAAGTAATTTTTAGATTAACCTTTATAATGTTACTGAAGTTTAGTCAATGATTTCTTGATTTTACTTTTTCTTTTGTTTTTGTTTTTCTCAGGTCTAGCTCTATTGTATGCCAAGTACATGGAATCGAGGAGAACCGCTAGTTCAATTTTACCCCAAACATAACCGTACACTTCGAAGAATGGAACACCATTATAACCTAGTAATCGTGATGATAGGTAAATAAAGCATCTTCCACCACCTTTTGGTGCACACAATCAGGTAGTTACAGAAAACCAAAGTGCTATGAGGATGCAGCCTCCCGTTCCACACACTCAAGAGTTATATAGGGGAAATGTCAACATTAATGTTTCTAATGGACCTGTAGTCCTACCCCCTACCCCATGGGCACGTGTTCCTGGTGACTAGTAGTTTGATGCAGATGCTCACCACGAGGGGTTTGTTTTCAGGGCTAGCATCAAAGGACCCCCATGCTCACATAGCCAAACTGAGGTCTGTATGCAAAATTTGTGTGGGTAGTCAAGACTTAGATATGAGCGTCGTCGGGTTGCGGGTGTTTCCTCTATCATTGACGGGAGATACAGCGGCGTGGTTTGCTAAGCTATCCTATAATTCCATCTACACTTGGGATCAGTTAAGAGATGTATTTCTAGCCAAGTACTATCAAGTGTCCAAGAAGCTTAATCACAAGGATAAGGTGAACAACTTTGTGGCACAACCGAGAGAGTCGGTAAGTAGGTCCTGGGACAGGTTAACTTATTTTTTGAGGAGTGTCCCAAACCACCGCATTGATCATGAGTCATTACAAGAGTAATTCTACTGGGGTAAAGATGATAACAATAAAAGCAGTACTCGATACTATCGTGGGGGTTTCTTATGGTGAGTTCAATTATGCCGAAATCGTGAAGAAGTTGGAGAAAGTTTGTCTCAACAATAAGGCTTGGAGTACTAGAAAGTCAGACACTGGGTGAAACACTTTTGTAGTGCAAGCGACACATAATCCGCGACAGATGAGATTCGTGGAGAGATGGCTCAAATTAGAACTGAGCTCAGGTTGGTATTGAAACATATCACTGGAGGTGCAGAAAAGGTAAATGTGGTGAACTACTTGACTAAAGCACCTAACCCAGCGGATGAGTACTATTACGAAGAGGATATTTATGCAGTGAATGATAAGACCGGGGGTTTCTGACCAAACACCCAAGGCTCCAATCAGGAGAATTGGGTTCAAGGTCAAAGAAATCAAGGTCGGAACTCTGGGAACTACAATAGAGAGAGATGGTATGTTTGAGATGGAAACTACAACCGTGAAAACAACTTCAATTGGGGTAAATATGGTAACAAAAATGATTAAAGTTGTCCCTATGTTCAACCTCAAAACGGGAAGTTACTCCTAAGGACGGTGGAGATAGTATGGCGCGAGTTGCAGACATGTTGCAGAAGATGATAAGAAAGTTTGATGGTAATGATGATCACACCAAGTAATTGAGAGGTGATTGGGCTAATATCATGTAAAAGGTGGATGCACATGCAGTCTTGATTAAGCATCTCGAGTTACAAATGGCCCAATTATCTACTACTGTGAACCCACAACAACCGCTCACTCTTTCTAAAAATACCATTGAAAATCCTAAAAATGATGGACATTGCATAGAAGTCACTACTTGAGAAGGTAAGAAGACTACTGATCCACCTATTCCGTCTGTGGTAGAAGATGAGATAAGAAAAGATAAAAAATTGGTGGGCAAAGCGGCAAAAGAAGCAGAGGTCCCCAGAAAGTAGTCCCCATTCCTAGACCAGCACCACTATTCCCTCAGAGATTGGTGAAGAAGACTGTGGATGGTAAACACCGGTGTTTCATCTTTATATTGAAACACTTTCCATCAGTGTCCCTTTGATAGAAGCGTTGGAGAAAATGCCCAGCTATTCCAAGTTCATGAAGGTACGGTTACAAAGAAGAGATTGGTAAGTTTTGAGGATGATGACCGAATGCAACATTGTAGTGATATTGCTACATGGTCGTTCGTGCAGAAGAAGGAAGATTTGGGGCTTTCACTATTCTATGTACCATCGAATTATTACACTTTTCCAAAGCACTATGTTATCTTGGTTTAAACATAAATCTGATTTCCTTTCCATTTATAAGAAATTAGGTTTGGATGATCAAAAGCCCACTGCAATGTAGTTACTGACGGCCGATCGAAAAGTGAAGAGGCCTATTTGAAGACTCCATGATACGCCTGTGAAAGTGGAGTCTTTTATATTTCCAGCCGATTTTTTGAATTTTTACTGTGAGGTGGACTTTGAGGTACCTATTATTCTTTGGAGGTTGTTCATTGCTACTGGTGCGCCTTGGTTGATATGGAGAAAGGGTAGATGAAGTTTAGGTTGAACAATGATGAAGCAACATTCAACATTTGTAGGTCCAGGAACCATAGTGGTGAGAACCAACCGGTATCGGTTATATCCTATAGGGTTGAGATTACATCTGAGGTATAAATCATAGAGCTCCTAAGTGTTGAGGCACTAGCGTTAGTGATCATGAATTTTGAGAGTGATGGTATTGAAGAGTATGGGTCTTTGGTTGCGGCACTTGAACGAGGTGACTATCGTTTGAAATCAAAGAAATTGGAGTTACATATGAAGCATCACGAGACTCCACCCGCTAAACCATCTGTTGAGGAGGTTCCAAAATTAGAGCTTAAGTATCTACCACCTCATCTGAGGTATGTATTCTTGGGTAGAGATGACACTTTGTGGGTAATCATTACATCAGATTTGAATGTACAACAAGTATATTGTCTGGTGGATGTTTTAAAGAGGTTCAAATGAACCATTGGTTTGACTATTGCGGACATTAGTAGGATCCCTCCCGATATTTATTCAAAAAAAATCCAACTAATACCCGATCACAAACCAATTATTGAGCACCAGAGACAGTTGAATCCACCTATGCAAGAGGTAGTGATGAACGAGATCATTAAATGGTCGGATGTTGGAGTCATATATCCTATTATAGATAGTAGTTGGGTATGCATTGTTCAGTGTGTGGCAAAAAACGGGGGAATGACAGTACTGCCCAATGAGAGAAATGAGCTTGTTCCAATGAGGTTGGTGACTTGATGGAGAGTTCGTATGGATTAATGGAAACTAAATTCATGGACTAAGAAGGACCATTTCTCTATGCCCTTCATGGACCAGATGTTAGATAGACTCGCAAGAAAAGGATGGTATTGTTTTCTTGATGGGTATGTTTGTTACAACCAAATTCTATAGCCCCGACGTATCAAAAGAAGACCACCTTTACTTACCCTTATTGGACGTTTGCATTTAAGAGGATGCCATTTGGTCTATGTAATGCACCGGCCACTTTCCTGAGATGTATGATGTCCATATTGTCCAATATGGTGGAGGACAATATTGAGGTGTTTATGGATGACTTTTCAGTTGTTGGCGACTCCTTTAATCGGTTTTTGATTCACTTGGTAGAGGTTCCCAAAAGTTGTGAATGTTGTAATCATGTGCTAAATTGGGAAAAATGTCACATTGTTGTGAAAGAAGGTATATTAATGGGCCATCGCATCTCGAAGAAGGGAATAGAGTTTGATCCAGCAAAAGTTGAAGTTATAAAAAGAGACTTCCTCCACCCTTCTCTGCAAAAGGTGTGAGATGTTTTTTGGGACGTGCGGGCTTTTACAAGAAGTTTATTAAGGATTTCTCGAAGATCGCTAACACCCTCTGTGCAAATTAATTGAGAAGGAATGTAAACTCTATTTTGATGAATCATGTCTGAAGGTATTTAGAGAGTTGAAGGAGAGGCTGGTGTTTGCACCTATAATTATTTCTCCAGATTGGCGTAGGCCATTTAAGGTGGTGTGTGATGCTAATGGGGTTTCTCTTGGTGTGGTATCGGGAAAACTAATGGATAAAATCCTTCACCCCATCTATTATTCAAGTAAGGCCATAAATGAAGCACAAAAGAACTACACTTTGAGTGAACAAGAGTTTCTTGTCGTGGTATTTGCTTTCGAAAATTTTTTGCTCCTATTTTCTTGGCAAGAGAGTCATAGTTCATACTGACCACTCCGCTTTGAGGTAATTGATGGCACAGAAGGACGCAAAACAAAGGTTGATAATATGGGTTCTACTATTGCAAGAGTTTGATTTAAAGGTAAAGGATAGGAAAGGGACTTAAAATAAAGTTGTCGATCACTTGTCCAGATAGGAGGAAGAAGTTATACGAGAGTTGGGTGAAAAGGATGAACATGATACCTTCCCTGATTAGCATGTATTGGACTCTTTTCATAACTTGATTCCATGGTTCTCTGATTTTGCGAATTATATGGACACTGATGAACCATCGGACTTGTCCTTCCATTAGAGGAAGAAGTTCATGCATCAAGCGGAAAAGTTCTTTTGGGATGAGACTTACTTATACCGGAGTTTTGATGATGGTCTTATTTGTCGTTGCGTACCGAAAGTTCAGATGTTAAGTGTTTTCAAGGCATGCCACTCCTCACCTGTGGTGGGCACCATAATGTTACCCGGATAGCCCGCAAGATTTTGCAGTGTGGGTACTATTTGCCAACAATTCACCAACGCGCTCACGAGTTCTCCAAGTCATGTGATAGGTGTCAAGGGATAGAGGAATTTCAAAAAGCCAAGAGCTCCCTTGAAATCCCATTATAGTGAATGAGTTATTTTATGTATGGGAATCGATTTTATGGGCCCATTTGTGAGTTCTCATGGGATGAAATACATACTTGTGGCGGTGGACTACGTGTCAAAATGGGTGGAAGCTATAGTGCATTCTAACAACGAAGGGAAGAGTGTCACCGTGTTTTTTAAAAAGAACATCCTCTCCAAATTCGGCACACCTAGGTCCATTATTAGTGATGGTGGATCTCACTTTTGCAATAAGTTGTTCAAAGGGCTATTGGAGAAATATGGGGTTCGCCATAATGTGGCCACTCCGTATCATCCACAGACTAGTGGGCAAGTTGAGGTGTCCAATCGAGAGATAAAGAAAATATTGTCAAAAATGGTAAATGCTAATAGAACGGATTGGTCAAGGAGGCTTGATGATGCTCTTTGGGCCTACTGAACTACATACAAGACCCCCATAGGTATGTCTCCATATCAACATGTTTATGGGAAGGATTGTCACTTGCTAGTCGAGTTAGAGAACAAAGTTATGTGGACAATGAAGAAACTGAAGATGGATTGGAATGGAGCAGTGTAACAGAGAATTAATAGGTTGAATGTGCTTGATCTGTTTCGCCTAAAAACGCATGAAAGTTCAGCCATATAGAAAGAGAAGATGAAGAAGTACCACAACCAGAAGATTGAAAAGCGAGAATTCGCGGTTGGGGAGTTGGTGCTTCTATTCAATTCTAGTCTACGTTTAATCCCGAGAAAACTCAAGTCCAAGTTGACGGGACCATTCCTTATTACAAAAGTGTTTCCACATGGAGAGGTTAAGTTAGAGAACAAGGAGGGTGAAAAGTTCAAACGGTCAAAGAATTAAGACATACCTACGACATGCAGAGAGTGTCCATGAAGTGGTTGAGGCATATAACCTTGATTAAGTCTGACTAATCAAGGCTCATGCGTCGTGTCGGGACATTAAATCAAGAGCTTCTTGGGAGGCAACCCATGGTGTATCCTCTAGCCAACAATATATTTGTCTTTTCTTTGTAGGAATAGTTGCATTCTCTGGTTTTGTTTTGTTTTAATTATCTTCATGCGTTATTTTTCTTAGTGTTGGCTAGATATTAGTTTAGGGTCCGTGCCTCAAAAGTGTCCAGAAAAACACAAAACGAAGAGCTTAATGGGTGTTCAATGCTCAGGGACCAAAACAAAGAATTCCACAAAAAATGGTCTGGTGCACAAATCTACAGACCCCATCGACGGGCCATCATTTCATCGACGAACCATCAATGGTGTCCGTAGATCCCAGGAATGTTTTGAAAATTTATCTTAGTTACTGTCATCGATGGTCCAATCGATGGTTCGTTGTCTGACTTACGGACAATCTATGAGGTATTGTCAGTGCAAAGAGCTAGTGACCCGAACTAAACCCGGTCGGGTATATTAAAAGAAAATCATTCATTAACCTTGAAAACATTTCATATTCTTGTCCAAACCGTTTCAATCCCCCTATTTCCTTCCTTTTCCATCATAACGCTGTATCTCATCCTTCTAAATTAATCATATCCCCCCAACTCCAAAATTCCCCCTAATTTCCAAAACCCTTTTATTCTAAAATTCTACTTAGTTCTTCTTGCTTTCTCCGGTCTGTATTCAAAGGCGGGCCTTTTGGTTGTAGAATAGATCAATCACCCAGTCACTCCACTACGATTTTCTCGTATTTCGATTCCGGTTGCTTGTTTAATTCTCATTCATTTGCTGTTGGAAACAAAAATTAGATTGTGGGTCTTGACTTAGGGACAAAATTGTATGTTTATGCTTGTATGTACTGGGTAAAATGTCCCTTAGAATTATAGAAACATAATGAGTAGTGGTATGTTTGGTTAAATTGATTTATAAACTTTCTAACATAGGGTTTGGTATTATCTTTGAATCCGAGAATGAACCTTGCAAAATCGAAACCCTAAGGATAAAGAAATGGTCTTGTAATTGCTGTTTTGTGTTGGTTAAACATATAAGGGTCTAAAAAGGAGGAAAATGTTCTACTAAAATTAGGTCTTAAATTTGTCTCTGACCAACAGCACGAGACCCTGTCGATGGAGCGTCGCTTGATCGACGGGCCGTCGATGGGGGCTGTTGAGTGATCAACATTTAAATTTGTCAACTCTGAGACAATGGAAGTGCATTACGGTCCGTCGACTGATCGAGGGAACGTTCATCATGTCTGTCGTTTCTAGCTGAGGCCCTAATTTGTGACTGTTTAAAAATTATTCTATGTTTAAGACAAAGGAAGTGGACTACGGTTTGTGAATTGATCGACGCGCCATTCAGCACGTCCATCGTTTCAAACTGAGAGGTCTGTATAATGAAGCATATTAAAAAATTCCTAAGTGCCCAACGTTGGACACTATCGACGGACTGTTGATCCATCAACTGGTTGTTGATAGTGCCCGTCAACCAATACTACAGTTTGAAATGGAATTTGATTTTTTGATTCATTTTTCTTTTTTGATAGTTTTTTGTGTGTAGTAATATTGCTATGAGACTAACAAACTGTTCTACTAGTACAGATGGCCCGTAAAGTGGACATCGTTTATTCCAGGGTCAGGTCCAAGTTCGTAGCACCATCCCATCGGATGATTGGCACTTCCGACGATGAGCGGGATATTGAATACATTCCCTCATGCAACCTGAACCCTACACAATCTGCAAGAGACACTCGGGGCACCCCTAGGAAGGTGGCTATTAACGTAGTCACTGCCTCCCTGTGTGATAAGGAGCGCACACTGACCAGCACTTCATCAGGGTCTGCCTTGGGTTCTGAAGCAGCGTCTAGCTTCAAAGCGGTACAGGTTCAAAGTCGGCTAACTCTACAGGGTCGAAGGAGGAAGCTGCCTCTGGTTTCAGATCACTTGGAGCCACACACCCAGAGGTGCCTCCCAACCAAGCCATGTTTGATGAGGCTCATACTGCGGAGTCTACTGCAGCACCCCTAGATGATGTCGCTGCACCAATTGCTGATGAGCCCAACCGATGGTGCATAGATGGTCAGTATCAGGTCTACAGGGACACAAAAGTTCTTAATGATAAGGGGGTGATGACTATGTTGGTGACTGATATTCTCAAATTATACTAACCTAAAGAAGTACAAATGGTCGTATCAAGTGAAGAACCCAATATTTAGGTTCGGGTCGATCCCAAGAGGAAAATGGTTTAGACTTAACTTTAATCTACGATTACGTCTATTTTGTCGAGTCCTTTCAGAAAACAATTAATAAAAGGGGGGGGGGGGGTTTGTGTAAGAAAAGTGTTTGATTATTTCTAAGTAAGACAAAATAGCAAGTTTATAACTTCAATGTTTATCAAGTGATGAGAGAAACTAGGGTATAAGTGTCTCCAATAGGTTCATTATGCGGTAATCCTAGCTATAACAATCCTTTCCTAGTATCTTGCATGCAAACTGTTAAGTTATGTGTCCCCAATTCCTTGGTCCGGCAAATAGTAAATTTCACTTCATATCTTCGTCCGGCTACGTGTGTCTACTTTACTAAACCTTACCATTACCTCATATTAAGCATCATATTAAATGTATGGCTAAGTTACTACTTTGAACCAATTGAAACTAGCCTATTAGACTGTGTATACTAAATCTATGTTTATAATTCTTTTCCTATCAACAACCTCCTTTATCGGAAAGTAGAAGTAGGGCAAGTTCTAACGTGTGCACCCGTTAAAAAGACTTCTAAACGGAAGAATTATCAATGCATGCAAGACCGTATTCTAGAATTGTTATTTAGCTAGTTTACCTTGTTAATTACTCATGGTTCCCACAACCCTAGTTGTTGATTCTGTTACCCATGCTTGGAAATACACAAATTATGGTTATTAAACAAGAATTCATGCCTTTTCTTTGACAAGTTTGAAGAAAATTCAGAACTAACACTTGAATAAAAGTAACTATCTTGAGAATTGATTCCGGAAACTTGAAGTAATTCCCAAAATCCAAAGTTCAACTTCCAATAACAAGACTATGAAAAATAACAAAAAGTCTAACCCCAAAAATGAGGTTTTTAACCGTATCTAAATAAGGAAAAATATGTCCAAAACGTGTCTTCAGCCAATTGACGGTTCGTTGCTGGAACGACAGACCGTCAACTGCCTCCGTCGGTCCACACTTAGAATCTCTTTCAGCCTCCACTTTTACATCCTTTTGTTACAATCAATGGTTTTCCAAGACGGTTCGTCGACCAGTCGTTGGACCATCGATCCTTCCGTAACCCCACACTTAGTCAGAATTCCCCGATATGATTACACCAACTTGAACCTCCAGTCGACGATCACCACCTATGGACCATCGATGGGTCGACGAGCCGTCGATGGCTCTGTAGGTCATCACTTCTGCAGTGATTTCACCACAGTCTTCTATGTTTCCGTTTTGGACAGTTTTCTTGCAAACAAAGATAAAAATACATTAAAATTACTACAAAAATGACATAGACACACACTTAACATAAGGAAAAAGCATTAAAATTACCGTGAAACCACGATACATCAACACCCTCAACTAAAATTTGTTGTATGTCCTCAAGAGACACAATATGACTCACCACAAAACCTATGTATAAAAGTATCCTCATTTAAGCTTTTGCAGTCATTTGGCTATCAATCCCGATTATTTCATTTGCTTGTAAGCATGATATCACTCTTAGGCTCACTAGGCTCATTCATGTGGTTCTGACCATGACAGAGACTCACCCCGCCGATACCTATACTCTTTTACCTCTCACAAAGGCACTAACTTCTCTAATATTGCAACTAGTATTCTAAATTCAAAAGATATCCTCCTTTTACACACGGTGGTTTCAAATTTTAGTATTAGGATCATTATTCAACACTAACACTCAGAACAACTTCAAACCTAATTGATACTTGTCGCCATAGGCTTGCCCTTACTTTCACTGCTTTAAGTTCACCATATTAGACTCTTAGGATCACGATAGGACTTTCTTGGGTTGTAACATAGGCTCATGGTAAGGTATGGTACATGTGGATGCATTTTAAAGACTTTTTTCCCTCCTTGACACTACGACTAAGCGTCCTACCTCTTTCATTGTCTATTATTCCCTATTCTTCCTTTTCATGTATTCTTTGTCTTATTTTCTTCTTTCTCCTCTTTTTGTGCAACTGACTCTTCTTTTATTTTTATTTTTATTTTCAAATTTTTCACTTGATTTCAACAATGATTTAGTCAATTTTCTTTTCTTTTTTTTACATTAATTCTTTTAACCCTACTTTTTGGAACATTCCTCATAATAGCTACCCCAAACTCATGACTTTGCAATGAATCGAGGTACACAATATCAAAGGTTGGGTCAGGTACAAGACGAGATTGGTTTCTGCATTAGCCAATCTCAACCTATTCACTTGGCATACGTTTATGTGCACATGTCCAAGGAGTGACCAGGGCCAAGATATTATACCAAGAAACGATGAATTGGGGTAGAAAAGAAAGGTCCATTGTAATCTCAAATCATATGGATCAAAAAGGGATTAATTTTATTTGTTTTTTATTTTATTTAGGCAAAGATTGGCTAATATGAATAAGGGTCTATGATCCTTTCCTAAGTGTCTAACACATATTACTTTTTGTAGGACTAACCTGGCAAGTTCTAGCTAGGTACCAACATTGGACTATTCAACTTTCCTCACACTCTCTTAACACCTTATTACCCTACCAGATTATTGGACCTAGTTTGAGTGCTAGATTGAGGGTCATGTAATGGTGTATATCTATGTCATGCTTAGAGCAAACACATTCAACATTCACTATGCCTAATCACGCAAGCATTCTCTTTAGAATGGGAGGTCATTTTATTTAGCCATGATGCTTCAAATTTCACATTTAAACTTTGTACAAGGTACTAAACATGTCGGTTCAACAGTAAAATAATCAGTCTCTTAGTGCAAAAGAATACAGGCAAGAAAACCCCAAGGGACGATCAGGAGTTGGGTTACTCAGACTTAACCCTAACACCAACCTTCGGTTTACGCCACCCCCAACAAGAAAGCATGCAACTGTCCTCAATGCATAAGAAATATAAAACTACGTGTTAGGTGAAGCGAACCAGAGGCGCATAGCGCCAACGATCAACAAGTTTGCGGGTTTGGTTGACCGTAAACCGCTCAATCAGTAGTAGTGTCACCATCAGCATTGTCTGCTGTAATTTCAGCACCCGCAGTGGTGCTCCTCCCAACAGTCTCCCATCCGAAATTAGACGCCCCAGCAGTCAACTCACGCGCCCTCATTTGTCGGGCCACTTCATCTACCAAAGATGCTCTCCTTGCAGTCTCCAATTCAGTGTGCTCCTTATTCCTTACCCTAGCCTCCTCTATTTCTCTCTAGGCCGGTGCCTCCTAGCACGCTCATGCGGTGGGGGCGGTGGTGCATTGGAGATAGTTAATAGTGTAGCAAGCACCATATTCTCAGCAGGATCTGCAGATGTGGACTCAGACTCAGGCCCCCGCACATCCACAATGGCATCCATATCAGCCCTCAGACTCGCCACAAAATCTTGGAGAGTCGTCAAATCAATAGTAGGGGTTTTCCAGGGGAGAACTCTAAACTCGAATGCATCAAGGCGCAGGAGGACTGCCATAATCATCCTCTCAGTCTGCTCGGAAATCTTCTTCTCGATCCGATCCTCCGCCTCAACAATGGAACTCTGCATCCACGGTGACATATGATGCAGTAGTGTGTCCACCTAAGCCTCTAGCTTCTGGACCCTAGCAATCGGAACCAGTGTTGCTGTTGGTGTAGAACGGGAGGAACTCAGAGCTTTGCTACTTCCCCGCATAGACTCAATCGGGGTCGTGTCGGTAGGCTCTGATGTATCCTGATCAGCCCCTTGGGCATGCTCTACCATGTCCGCCAAGTTCTCACCTAGTGGTTGCACTTCTCCTCTGGGCCCTCTGTTGGGTGCCACCTCATTGGCCTCATCCCGGATGAGACCGATATAGACTGTCCCAGGAGGTGTCCTGAGACAATCAATGTGCCAAATGGTCACTCCAGCAGACATGTAAAACTCAAAAATAATACAAGGAAAAGGGTAAGTGCTTTAGGTCTTAAAATCCCTCTCATGAATGACTGCCAGCAACATCCTCAACAAATCCACCTCGAACCCCGCAACCATAGCAGCTACCAATACTGCTCTACCCAATGTAAGAGTGTTGTCAACTGCTGTTCGTGATAGGTAGTGACAGACCAATAGCCAAATGAACTTGGTAGAAATGTGAAGTTTTCCTTCTTGATAAAGCCTCTTGGATCCAGTACCAAGTCTGCAGCCTCACGATCAACGGAAATGTGCTGGGCTATCCACCTCTTTGTGGTCTCTCTCACAACCTTGTCTTGCTTGAAGTGGCCTTAATCACCTTCCATCGGTAGTAAAACTGGGGGGTAAGGGGCTCCCTTGTAGCATATGTATCAGCACCGTATAAGAAGCCACAAATAGTAGGTAAAGAGATGTCCACCCTGCGGCCACGGACTTGAACATGTGTAATTTGTTCTTGTATGGCGGGATTAGACTGCCTATCAAAAGAAGACCTGAGAGTAGCTACATATGAAATGTAGAACTCTTGCTCAAACCCTCATTGTAGCGTCCCAAGCTCCTAGGCATCCACTCGAGTTGATGGCAGGTGCCGAGGTCATGTATTGCTGGCATCCTGTGAAGACTCCCTGTAAGAACTCGCCACTCGACTATTAGATTTTGTGTCATGGCCCACTTATCATTGAGAAGCTATGAATCCCTTTACACCTGGTATTGGCCTTCTACGTACCACCGGTTGGGCTGATCAGCAACCGGTGCAGGGACGTCAATTTGGGGTGCTGGAGTAGAATCCATACTATCTGCCTCATCAGATAAGGCAGAGTGGACAGGTGAAGCAGGAACAAATGCACCATGCAATCGTGATGCAACCTCAAACCCGGAAGCCTCCTCGGAGCCAGACACTCCCTCAGGACCCGTGGCAGACCAGGCGGTGTGTCGGTCAGTGTGCGCTCCTCATCAGACTGGGAGGCAGTTAGTACGCGGGACGCCACCTTCTTGGGCGTATCCCGAGTAGTCCTAGCAGCAAAGTCTGTGTCCAAGTGCCTGATGGTACGTATTCGGGATCAGTCTCATCGCCGATCCATCACCATCCTGCGTGAAGGGGCGACGGACTTGGAACATCCTTGGGATACAATGTCGGTCTTGGGGGCCATTTTTACCTTCAAAGGAAGGTTATTAGTACCATTATAATCATTCAACATAGTCAAAATAAGCAAACAACAATGGTGGAACACAAAACTCAGTGAAGTTCAGAACTGCAAAACTGAACGACGAGCACTATCGACGGTCCATCGATGCAAAGACGGTCCGTTGATGGACACTTGGATAAAATTTAGAAAGTTTCTGAGACAAAAGTTCTGTAAGAAATGACGGACGTGATGGACGGACAGTCGATCAACCAACAAACCGTAGTCACTTCCATCGGTGGGCAGTAAGAAAATTTTTTGAAACCCTCAGCAAACAGGGTTCTACTACAGACAATGGAAATGTAGGAAGGAATGTAGATCTCATCCATCGTTCAAGAGTTAGACTAAATTGGGGTGTAGCTATCGATGGTCCATCGATTTACCGACTGTCCATAGACGTGGTCTCGTACAGCCGGTCAGAGACAAATTTTGATAACACATTGTTGGCATCCCAAAGAACAATTTCAAGCTAATTACGACATATTATGTTCATATAGCATTTAACAAACCATTTCGTCATTCCTAGGGCTTGGATTATTGCAATTTCTATCCTAGATTCTAAAAGACCATCAAGCCGTAAGTTGGAAAACAGTAAAGCACATAACAAAGTTCATTTAGAAACTAAAACCCCCCAACCATTCTTCCATCATTCTAAGAGACTAGGGACCCGATTCTAACAAGTTAAGCATGCAATTTCCTCCCGAAGTCTAGACCCACATACATTTTTCATTATTTTCGCATGTAAATGAACGAGAATTCATTGAGAGGATGAGAATGACGTACCTATATACTGTAGTGGAGTGAATGGGAGGATGAATTTCGCACGAACAACACCGAGACCCTTTTCAAACACTGACTTGAAAAAAGGACAGGAGAGGATGTAATGTTAGGAGAGAGAGGTTTAGGGGCTGAGGGGAATTGGGAAATTTGAAATTTAGAGAGGATTAATAGGTGGATTAGTGTGTCAGTAAGTGGGGGGAGTATAAGGGAAAATGGTGAGGGAAACGGTTGGGAAAGGGATTTGAAAAGGTGGGAGTAACTGAATGGTTTAAATTTAATAAATAGCCGGTCGGGTCGGGTCTGATCATTGTTTCCGGGGAACTAACGATTCCTTGTTGATGGACCGTAACTGAATTGACGGTCCGTGACTGCTCCAATGATTTTGGTGTAACTTAGAAATTATTGGAAAGCGAACATGGGATCTATGGACCACATCGACGGTCGTCGATTGGTTCGTCGATCATTGCACCAGACAAGTTTCTGCAGATTTCTGGTGATTTGATCCCAGCACATTTAGCACCCAATAATCCATTCTTTTTGTATTTTCTGTACACTTTTTAGACACGGACCCTAGTCTACTCTCTAGGCAACTCTTCTAAAAGAAAAAAAATCCACACATGACATTAAGTAAAAGCAAAAATAATGCAACTACTCCTATAAAGTCAAGAAAGCCCTATTGTTGGCTAGAGATACATATTGGGTTGCCTCCCTTTCAGCGCTTGATTAACGTTGGGGCACGACGCAAGACTCTTGATTACTCAGATATCATCAAGATGCTATGCCTCAACCACTTCATTTGCATTTTCCGCATTCCTAAGGTAGATTTTGATCCTTTGCCCATTTACTTTTAACCATACACCCTCCTTGTTGTCCAACTCAACCGTACCATGAGGGAACACTTGAGTGATCAAGAAATGGACCAGTCCATTTGGACTTGAGTTTTCTCGGAAACAAGCGCAACCTAGAGTTGAACAAAAACACCAAATCCCCAACCACAAAGTCGCGCTTCTCAATCTTTTGGTTATGATACTTCTTCATCTTTTCTTTGTAGAGGACTGAACTTTCATATGCCTTTATGCGAAACTCATCAATCTCATTAAACCCATTTCATTTCTGTTCAGCAACTGCATTCCAATCCATCTTCAGTTTCTTCATTGCCCACATGGCCTTATGCTCTAACTCTACCGGCAAGTGACAAGTCTTCCCATATACAAGTTGGTATGGAGACATACCTATGGGAGTCTTGTATGCTGTCCGGTAGGGCCAAAGAGCATCATCAACCCTCCTTGACCAATCCATTCTACTAGCATTCACTGTTTTTGCCAGAATCTTCTTGATTTCTCTATTTGACACCCCAACTTGCCCACTAGTCTGTGGATGGTAAGGATTAGCTACATTGTGGAAAACCCCATATTTATCCAATAATCTTTTGAAAAACTTGTTGAAAAAGGGGGATCCTTCATGACTAATTATGGTCTTCGGGGTGCCAAATCTTGAAAATATGTTCTTTTTCAAGAACGCGGTGACACTCTTCCCTTGATTGTTTGCAAGTGATATGGATTCCACCCATTTGGACACTTAATCAACCACCACAATAATGTACTTCATCCCATGAGAAAATATAAAATGGCCCATAAAGTCAATGACCCACACATCAAACAACTCAATTACAAGAATGGGATTTAAAGGGAGCTCTTGCATTCTAGAAATACCTCCATCTATTTGACACCTATAAGATGCCTTGGCGAACTCATGAGCATCTTGGTGGATGGGTGGCCAATAGTAGCCACATTGCACGATTTTATGGCAGTCCGGATACCATTAGGATGCCCACCCACAGAGAGGAGTGATATGCCTCTAAAACACTCAACAACTCAACTTTCGGCACACACCGGCGAATAAGACCATCAGCACAACTCCTATATACATAAGGCTCATCCCAAGAGAACTTTTTCACATCATGTATGAACTTTTTCCTTTGATGAAAGCACAAGTCTGATTGGGGTGATGTCAATAGCCAAGTTATTCGAAAAATCGGCGAACCATGGAATCAAATCTTGAGACGCGACAAATACATGCTCATTAGGGAAAGTATCATCAATTTCAGACTTTTCACCTAATTCTCACATGAATTCATCCTCTAATCTAGACAACTTGATTTTGGGTCCGTTTTTCTGTCTATCACTTAAAAGTCGAACTTTTGCAACAGTAATACCTGTCTAATCAACCTCGGTTTCGCATCCTTATTTGCCATAAAATATCTCAAAGAAGAATGATAAGTATGCACTATGACTCCCGTGCCAAGAAAATAGGAGCGAAATGCCACTAACGCAAAAACCAACGCAAGGAACTCTTGTTTAGTCACAGTATAATTCTTTTGAGCTTCATCAAGGGCCTTACTGACATAATAAATAAGGTGAAGGATTTTATTCATTCTACACATATAATATGCATCAAACTTTCAATCTTTTTAGGTAAAAGTCATCATGAAATAAACATGTTTGACGCATGGGTGAATGAACCCTCTCACATCTCTCGTAGGATTGATTCCTTTGTGAAATCCGTAATCACTTCTTCAATCGACGAATCTTGACCCGTCTCTTCTGTTCTCCTATTGAGTTCTTTTCTCTAAGACCCTAGCATATAATTTGAGTGCATAAACTGAAAAAAAAGTTTCAACCCTATGCTATGACGAAAAATGAATTAAGCTAATTGGGTAATGAAATGACCAAAATACCCTTCTAAAATCAATTTTGACTTTCTCTATCAACACAACCCAATTTTAAATAGGTTTATCTCCCTCATACGGATTCGAAAACAAGAAAATTTGTGTCCTTATAAATATAATTCAAAGATCTTTCATATGGTATTTTGTATCCCACCTAACACATTCTGTGCTAGAATTTATGGTCATTTGAAGTTGAGCCAAAAATCATACTCACCTTAACTTTCCAAACTTTCCCAATTTGATTTTTTTCCAAAAAATAGTTTCTTTCTAATTCTAGTTCTTTAAAATAGCATGGTGTAACACCCGATTCCTACAAACAGACCAAACCAGCATATATCAAGAAGTTACAAGTAGAAACGGTCATAGGACATATCGTGGATCATTCCACGGATCGTCGATCTGTTTATAGGTTAAGACACTTTGAACATGCTCTCTAAAGTCGACTGATGGAGTGCCAGGACGGATTGTGGATCTGTCCATGAATCATCGATCATTCGGTAGGTCAAGACCCTCATAACCTGGTCTTTGAAATAAAATAGCGGACTGACAGGATGAATCGTGGATCAGTCTTTAGGTCAAGACAGTAGAACCAATCCTCTAAAGTTGATCGACAAACTGCCAGGACGGATCCTAGATCTTTCAATGGACTATCAATCAGTCCCCTTTGTATTTTAAACATATTTTAAGTTAAGGTCGTGATCATTTCCTCATGCTTTTGACCCCTAAACTACCAAGTTTAACCCCTAAACTATGTGGTTTTTGTCAGTTTTTGCCTAGAAAACAAATTAGAACTTACCATAATCAATTATTCGCCAAAAAATCCATCAAAATTAGGGCAAAATAGAAGAGAAAGTCGACCAAGCCCTACGTTAAGAATTGAGCGAATTTTCATAAGTTCCAGCCCGGAAATTTAAAGATTTCTCCGTGAATTTCATCACCAAGTATGTGGAATTTCACTAGTGGGTTACTTTCACCAATTAGGTACCTAGAATTCGATGAGATTCTTGATTTCCTTACTATTATATAGACCTAAAATTAGTATAATTTCATTATATCATGATGAATTAGATATATTGATGTTCCTTATCAGATTATCATTATTAATTTTAGTATTGTTTTGTGTAGATTTTTTCATGAATATAGAATCCTAGGTATGTAGTTTTTTTAGTTGATGAATTACACATGCTAGGTCACATATTTCAGATATACATGCCTTTGATTTGAATGTTAGATTATCAGTAAAAAAATATTGATTTCAAGTTAACATATCAGTATTTTGTGTTATCCAGTATTTCATAAATCCACTCATAAATTGTTAATTATAATCAATAAGGAGAAGCTTAATACCGAGTTGACTAGGGTAAGCCACACTCATGTCCTAGACCTGCGTGCCCCCCCATAGTTCGTAAGTTCCCTCTATTAAGTCCCCTCTATGCGCATAATTTTAGTGATCACGCTACTCATGCATCTATATCGTTAATAGGGTATATCGCGTCCTATATGTGGGGCGTATACATCAGACCTCACATTTAGCTCATGTGGTTTTATATCATTTATTACAAGCTCTCTTTCAGTCAGATTCTATTGCATTGAACATGTTATCAGTTACAATCAGATTTTAGTCTCAACATGTTATAAATTTTGTCGTTGCATTCAATTTTCTCATGATCCGTATTTTCTGTATAGCATTATGCTTACTTTATATCATTTCCCATTTATATACTTTGTTCAGTTTTTTCATAATTTAACTTTACTCTATCTTACATGCTGAGTACATTTCAAGTAGTGATGTATACTTTGCGCTATATCTTCTCGTGATGTAGGTTCAGGTTGAGATCACTCATACATCAGTTGTTGATCTTCATCTCAATAGTATCAGTGATGAATCCACATTCATCAAGGACGATATACATGTTTCTTTTTCTATAAGTATTAGTTTAAGATTTTAGTAGATTTAGCTTGGGCATGTCCCTTAGGTAATTTTAAAATATATTTAGATTCAACTTTAGCATTTGAGTTTGACTTTTTCGTTGTTGTTAAACTCTCAATTTTGGTATATTCTTATAGTTATGGGCATTCCTCATAATTTAATTATTCATGATGATTTACCTTCCTCATAGTATCTCTTACATCAGTTTTGTTAGTGTGCTTATGATATGCCAACATTGTTAGCTTGGGGTCATTCATGATCGTAAGTCTCATGTGTGTTTCCTCGGTAGCTTTGAGGAATGAAAAGCTTGGCATCAGGTGTTTAGTTTTATGTGTTCTAGGATGACTGAAAAGTCTCACTAAGTAGAGTCATTTTCATGGTGTGAAGTGCACCACATCTTATGAGAGGGAAGCTAAAAAGTGTTTTAGGAAAAGCTTCACTTTCTTGCTACTCTTAACATGAATGAGGTATGATGAAAATTCTCATTTCATACTCGTTAGTATGTACTTAATATAATGCCTCCTCGTATATCATACATATGGAATGCAAATGCATGAAATACTAGCACAATTTCTATAGTCCTAGACCATGAGGTTTCAAACGCAGAGTTTCGAAATGCAGTTCAACTTTTGTCTAAGAGAATAAAGTTGTAGGCTTGAGGCGTGACAAACTTTGTATTAGATAACAAAGTCAAGAGTCCTATGGAGTCTATGAAACCATGTTTGTAGATTTCTAATTATCGGTGTGAAATGTGCCACATCTATAATTAGCAGGCTGCAATATTTAGGAAATTCCTTTATTCATTTCGTACTCATATCAAGAAATAAAGTTCATCTGTATACAATTTGTTCTAGCTCTTTCTTTTGTCTCAAAATCTGAATAATATTCATCACTTAACATGGTTCTTTAGATCCTTGTAACCGATTGTGAGCTGGCCTATGGTCGAGAGTGCCTTAAAGGTGTTCTTAATTCCTCGTGAGCTCAGAAATACAAAGATATTTTTGCTGACATGAGGATCAAGATTAGTTTATTCATTGTTCGGTTACCTTGTTTATTAATTTAGGAAAGTAAGGCAGACATGCTAATTGGTGACATTGGCATAGCAAGGCTGATGATCAAGGAAAGATAAGATAAAAGTTAATAGAAGTAAGAGTCTCAAGTCTAGAAGTTAGGAAGTAAGTCAAAGAGATGTTAATAAATTTCTCAGAAGTCATTCACAAAAGTTTTAACTTTCTTTTAAGTTTAAAAGTTCAATTTGAGTAAAGAGTAAAGAGTAAAATTTGAAGTTTATTTATTCAAATAAATATCTTAAGACTATTTATTCCTAACGAGTTTAAAATGTTTTCACATTTACAGAAGAAAGGAAACCTTGATTTCTGGAGAGCCTTTGAGCCAGTTTTAAAAAAAAGTAATCGCTTTCTAAATGAAGAAAGAGAGGAAACTATGAATTTCAAGATATCATTTGACATAAGTTTTTGAGAAATCATCTCAAATTACATAAAAAGTATGCTTTTACACAAAAAAGCTTTTAACATATGTTGGGAGTAGTATTGAGCAACGATATGGGGAAGAGTTCTGACAACTCAAAGCACCCATAAGCCAT
The DNA here is from genome assembly GCF_001406875.1 of Solanum pennellii. Lineage (NCBI taxonomy): Eukaryota > Viridiplantae > Streptophyta > Magnoliopsida > Solanales > Solanaceae > Solanum > Solanum pennellii. Next base: position 33,347,964 of record NC_028641.1, read on the forward strand.
GTAGCCATCATGGGTAGAAAAGGGTCATACTTTTTATATTATTCCTTTAGTTTTTTTTTAGAATAGACTAGTGGATCCACTTAGAAGTTCAGGTTTATACCCTCTCAAGGTCTAGGACGACCCTGGCAGCGTGAAGCAAAACACTATATCATCACGATAGCTCTTAAGTGATGATTGCCGGTTAGAGAAACTCCCACAAAATTAATTATATTTTTTACACATAGTTCATTGTATTTTTACATACATTTTAGAGTGATATTGTACCTTTGTATAAACACAGAGTTGACATCATGTTTTAAAAATAACTTTTCTTAATATTGCACTTGTTTTAAACTGCTTGCTAAATGAGTTCAGTTGAGCGAGGTAAGTTCATCTGATTCTTTTCAATCCTATATTTTTATAGTATTCCAAATCGCATACTCGTACATTCAATGTAATTGTGTCAATTGACCTGCATCGTCTTTTGATGCAGATGAAGGTAGCAAGGATCAACATGCAGCACCTCGTTGTTGCAGTTAAGCACTCTAAAGTCACTTGATCAGCCTCCTTGCATTCCACAGAACTCCGATCCCATTTATTTATTTTAATTATTTTATTAGTTCGTTACGATGTTCTGGGGTTTTTCCTGATATCCATCTCAGTTGTTTTAGAGGAAGCATAGACAATCATATGTTAGTTAATTAGTCATTCCATTGGCATTATCTTATGTTAAGACTTTAGTTTGCCTTAATGTACTAGTTGAATATTTCTTAATCACATCCAGTTTATTTCATGGATTTATGTTTATTGACTTATGTCTTTCGCTAAGTAAGTAACTCAAGACAAGGGTTCAATTGACGTCGGCAATGGTTCTTGACTGCCAGTCCTGCCGAGGGTGTAGGCTAGGGGTGTAACATCCAGACCCTTGAAAGTGACAGACCAGTGCTTGACTTTTATGATGTGAAATCCTCCATTTACCAAGGTATAAATCTCCTCAATTGATATATTTGAATCAAGTTTCAAACAACATAGAAGTATCATTGAAATTACTACTTCCAAAGGGTATTTTGACCTTCCCATGATTCCTATTAGTAATTTGCTAATCAATTCACAATTTGAAAAACACAAAAAATGGTAAGTAACTTTTTTCTTCGCGCTTCTTTATTGCCTCCCCACATGCTACGTCATTTCTGTTTTTAATTCATTACCTTTTAAAGGAATGCCAACATGAAGGCACAAAAGGTTAATGTAAGTTTAATGACAATCAGACTAATGCAAACAACTCGCCAAGTGAATATTCCTAATATATTAAGCGATTAACTTTCCATTGCAAATGTACTTTATCTAAAATTATATGTTTAAAATATAGTTAATTAATTTTCTATTTACTTATAGGAAATGTACTATAAGTTCTACGCCACGGTTTCCGGCATAAACATTAACATGGATCCATGATATTATATTTGCATATATTCTATAGGTGTATTGTTATAAAAAGTAAGGCAATGTGTGCCTATTGTAGGACTGAAGATATTGATTATGAGAAATGGTAAACTACACAAATGACTATCAAAAATATTACTTACTCCACCAAATAAGTGAATATAATAATTAAATATTGAAATAACTATAACGTATACCTACAAAATATATTAAGTCATTTTGATTAAATTTTTAAATGTGTGTTTGATATAAATTAAAGATTGGCGTCACTGCTGAGGATCAATTTCTGAGGATTACAATGTTTGATGTGATACAATACTAATTTGTTGGTGATGTAAAAGATTATGTTCATTGTATATCTCAAAAAAGTAAATCACTTACTCTATAATAATTCAACTCATATAAATAATTTTATCCTTTTTAACTAAAATACTAATATATAAGGGTTTTCTATTCCATAGAAAGAAGAATTTGAATATTATCGCAAGTTGGTATGGTGTAAGGGGAAAGAATTTCGTATCCTTGTTAAGATTGACCGTAACTTTTCAAATGTGGAGACAAACATGAATGTGATAGCTATGGGGATATATGAGGTTCCAAAGAAATTTGCAGAAGAAGAAATAATACTCGACACCTTAATTAAATTAACAAGGAAGTCAAAGAATCAAGAATTAACTTGGATAAGGAAATAATATTTGTAAGAAAAGGAGTGTACACATTATGTGCACAAGGTCAAATTTAATACAATTACCATCATTGATACCATATTATAACAATCCATGTTATTTATAATTATACTTCTTTTTTACAGATAACGAGTTGACCAACTAGATACACTTTTTGTTTGAAAAAAAACCAGAAAGAATCAGATGTGAAAGAATTTTTTGAATTGTATATTCAATGATGTACAAATGCGAAAGAAGCAATATTGTTAGACGACATTGCAGTAAAAAAACAAACAACTAATGGAGAGAATTCTATATGCGCAAATATTTTAACCAACTAAAGACCAATCCAATTTCAACAATTTCCAACATCGCATTGCTGAAATGCCTCTTTGGATCAACGAGTGTACAACAAACCCTTATAAATAAAGTTGCAAAGATTTTGATAGATGGAAACAATCCAAATATACCTTTTGAGCTAGAACTAATTATTCACGAGCATTCAGGGTACAAACATAGAGTCAAACACTATTTCCGTTGTTATGACTCTCTTCAATATCGTTTGCTCTTCTAAACAGTCCATGATGGCATATGTCAACAAGGAATAATGTGGAGGAGTAGAGTTCTTAACTCTTACTTTTTAAAATGACTTTATATCCCGTAGAAATTGATGACCCATAGGCAAAAATTTACGATGGCAATCAAAGAATGAACCTTTTCTCCCATGTTTTGAGTAAAATGCCTTACTTTTACCCGTACACAAGGGAATGCTAATAAACCATGTGTGCTCCAACCAGACAACAATCATAAGATGGGAAATTATTAATAGTCCACATAAGTGCAGCTCACATTTGGAAATTCTATTTCTTATAAGAATCAGAAGCTAAGTCTTAACCCCATCAACCCATAATTGTTTTAATTTATCAATAATAAGTTCTAATAATATATCTATATTCTTTCCAGAGTTTGTTAGACCAAGAATCAGAAGACTTAAGAACATATCAGGGCTAGTCTCTCTCTCTCTCTCTCTCTCTATATATATATATATGTATATATATATATATATATTCTTGAGAAAAAATACTTTAATATTTTCTTCCATTCCTCTAATGGAATATGCAAGTCAATTTAACATTTTGAACTCTATTTCCATTCAAATATCTTTGAATGAAAATGAAAATAGTGGCAACGTTTATTAGAAGTGTTACCAAGCCTATATGGGTTTCAGTTCTCTGTATTACTTACATATTCAAGATCCTATGCAGAAACTGCATCGTGGTGCCTTCACACTTAATTATAAACAACAACAACATACCCAATGTAATTATAAAGACCAGGTTATAGTTCTGTCTGGATGGTTGGTTTGAGGAATAAGAAGGAAACAAGAAAAATAATAAGAAGGTTAATACATCTCTCAGTCTGATTATGAAATTCTGGCTTATTGTTTTCCATTCACTTCCTTCTCTTACCATCATAAGCATGGACCCTTAAGATTCCACCCCNTATATATATATATATATATATAGGGTTGGATGGAAAAACCAACAAAAACGAGTAAGGGCGTTTTTTTTTTATAGATTTTGAGGTTGAGTAAGGGGGCGGAGCTTTAAGAGCGAAGCAAGCCGCGCTAGCATAGCAACATTTTTCAGCAGCAGGCTATGGTCCAACGATCCCCTAACCTAGGTTGGGGCAAAAACTCCAAAATCCAAAACGGTGGTTTTTTTCCTCTCCTTTTAATCGAGTGACTTCGTACCTATCCTTTTAGGCGCTTCGGTCCAAACATTTCTCTAATAATAAGGTAAGCTTGAAAGTCGTCGCCTGGCGCAGTGAACTGTAATTGTGAAAAGATTGGAAGATATGGCCAAAGAAGGTGATAGCCCTGTAGATTCGTTCCCATGGTTCGATCTTTCCTAGTAAAATGTAGTGTGTTCGAATTCTGATCTCTTTTACACGAGAAAGGGGGACCTCCCTCTAAGCCTAGGAATTCCTCAATGACTAATAGCATACAAGTACTGTGAGGGAAAGGTTAAAAGAACCCTATTTAGGGAGTGCAATAGAGAAGCTGAGATCCGATGCAAACAATCAGTCGAAGGAGCGGATCTTAGAGACTTTACTTTACGTAAAGCGCACTCACTCTACGGCGTACCTTTTGCATGATGGGTCAGCGAGGAAATGGGAACATTGACTAAAGCCATTAGGTGTAGGCGCTTTCCAGAGGTGGAATCTTCTAGTTCTTCCTATTTGACCCAAAACCAATCAATCTATCCATGAGCAGGTTGAAAAGATCTCTAACAGGCCTTGGAGGACTTAACCCGCGTATGTGGCAAAATACGGGGATGACTTGTGCCTAGTGGTGAAAGGTCAACCAAGATCGGATATAGCTGGTTTTCCGTGAAATCTTTTCCAGTGGAGCGTATGATGTCGATGCCCCGAGTTAGTGCACTCAATGGGCTAGGGTGGCCTCATTTCGCCTTACCAACCCTACGGAAACTCCGAATATAGGCCTAGATTGTTTGTACCGACAAACTTTTTTGGTGCTAAGATCCAAAATCAAGAGGAAATAGCCCATATCGTACATTAAGGTCCCTAAGCAATCACCTAGTGGAAAAGGAAGTGACCGAGCAATGACAACCAGGAGGTGGGCTTTGAAGCAGTCATCCTTTGAAGAAAGCGTAATAGCTCACTATTCTAACTACATGGCACCAAAAATGTATCAGGGATCATATGATTCACCAAAGCGATGAGACCTTGTAAGCTGCTTTTTCAAGTGTCACTAGCGGAACGTTCTGTCAATCGGGGAAGATTTTTTGTGAAAAGACCTAGAGATATCAGAAGTGTGAATGTTGACATGAGTAACAAAAAATCCTATGAAAAACACAATCGCCTGCCAGTGGAAGGTTTTCTGTATTCAGTCAATATATGCAGAGTGAGTCGGTCCCTTAGGAACCACCGAAGGAATACCGTCGTATGGGTACACGAAAGTGATGAAGTTGCTTTGACTATAGAACCATGTCTGTCTGTTGGAGAGAATTGGATGATCGTGCCGAGGGATGCCCCTATACCCTTAACTATTCTTTCTCTAATATGAACCTTGAGTCATCAAAACCTTTCTAGTCGGCCTGGCTCGGTTGCCCTACTTGACTGGCGCTTCAAAAGGCGAAACTCTCGGTCGTAGTTTGGCGACCTATCTTCAGTAGGGGCCTTTAGTCTTTTGATTATAGTAGGGGTTACGAGAGAGAAGAGTGTACCCCTGCCATAATCATGAGTATGTTTATAGTTGCGACTGTTGTCATATTGAAAAAGGTAGAAACTTCCAGGAAAAAACTTCGTATTGGGAGGGTGATCCTCCTGGTGAACTGACCATACCCCAACCGACATGGGTGAACAAGTAGATTATACTAGGGCACTTGAGAGAACCATGTCGAAGGAACTCGGTAAAATGACCCCGTAACTTTGAGAGAAGGGGTGCTATCCTATCTTTTGATTATGAAAGCGGCACATAACAGGGGGTAGCGATTGTTTATTAAAAACACAGGACTTTGCTAAGTGGTAACACGATTTATAGAGCCTGACACCTGCACGGTGCTGGAAGGAAGAAAGGAGAAGTGCTATAAGATTTGAATAGAAGCCCCCGTAAACGGCGGCAGTAACTCTAACTGACCTAAGGTAGCAAAATTCCTTGTCACATAAGTAGCGACCTGCACGAATGGTGTAACGACTGCCCCTCTGTCTCCGACATGGACCCGGTGAAATTGAATTCTCCGTGAAGATGCGTAGTACCAACGGCTAGATGGTAAGACCCCGTGAACCTTAACTATAGCTTCACTTTGACAACCTTAATCAAATGTGTAGGATAGGTGGGAGGTGGTGAAACATAACGACCGATCTTGAAAGACCACTCTTTCGTCTAAGGATGCCTAATCGCCGCACCGATCATTCTGGGGGAGGCGGGACACTACGAGGTGGGTAGTTTATATTGGGCGGAATCCTCCTAAAGAGTATCGGAGGTATGCGAAGGTAGGCTCAAGCTAAGATTCTGCTCGTGAGTGTAATTTTATAAGACTGCCTGACTGTGAGACCGACTGCCTGGCTATGAGACTGACTGGTTGAACAGAGATGAAAGTCGGCCATAGTGATTCGGGAGTCCCGTGCGGAAGGGCTCTCGCTCAACGGATAAAAATTATGCCCCAGGATAACTGGCTGATGACTCCCAAGATCTCTTATCGATGGAGTCTTTTGCCTCCTCGATGTAGACTCATCACATCCTGGGGTTGAAGAAGGTTCCAAGTATTTGGTTGTTCGCCAATTCAAGTTGTATGGGAGTTGGGTTTACAACGTCATGAGAGAGTTCGGTTCCTATCTACCGTTGGTGTTAAAGAGAGAACTGCGAGGAGCCAAACCTAGTACGAGAGGACTGGGTTGGGCTAACCTATGGTGTACAGGTTGTTATGCCAATAGTAGAGCCAGGCAGCTAAGTTGGTATGGAAGAACTGCTGCACCGCGGGAAATCCTTCTCTATACAAGTTCTAGGACGAGGTTTTTGAACAGAACTTTGAAAGGCGAGAGGTGTAAGCACTGCGAGTTGTGAAGCAATCTCGTACTAAACCAAATGACTTTCACTTTCTATAACAAAAATGAAAGAAAGTCAACCTATTCTTGAAATTGCGGTCAGTCTCGCTACCTCTTTAGTTGCCGCCCCCTACCTGCTTATTCGCAATTACTACCACAAAAAGTTGCCCCTATCTCTAAATGGGTTTATGCACTCCACGACCTTCTTATGTTATGGGGTCTCAAAGACTGAATTTAGCTTCCAACCCTAGTTAGCGAGTTCTAAAACTTTCTCCTTTCTCCCATGCTTTCCGTCGGTCAACAACCAACTAAATCTATACCTCTTCACTACTCGTACAGGCTTGACGGAGTGATGCGGTATTTAGGGAATCTTTTTGTCTCAATCAATCAAGAATTCCTCAACTGGATAAATTCACTGATTTCACACAATTCTTCTGGTCATGCCTTTAGCTCATTCTTCTGAGGTTCTCCCTCCTTTAAATTTGCAAGTAAAAGTACATTTTTATCATATAACTAGGCCCAAGTTACGGCGGGCTCTTTTTATCATGAAATTTTCTATACATCTTTAATTCTTACTGAGTTTTGTATATAATATCTATCATCACATCTTTAATGGGATTCTACTTCATTCCCTGTTTGGTATTTTTTCATCCGAGCTCCTACTCCTGGATCACTATATAAATAAACATGATACGGACCCTGAATGGGTGGAACTTGTACAACAAGGCCTACAAACCCAGGGACTTTCACCCAAGGAGTATGAGGTCATGGTGTGCAATTTCCTTGAAACAGAGAGTACGAGGTCATGGGGCACAATTTCCTGGAAACATAGTTTTGTTTTTCAACTCGTGACCAGATTTCCTCTCTCTATCAACTAATTTATTATGGTCGGGAGGATCCCAATTCTTCATTGATCCGCAAGACCTAGATTCTATATTGAGGGTTCACCTTGAACACTTTGAATTCAATAACCCGTCTCTATGCCAGGTCTTTGAAATCTTGTGTTGGGACAGAGAAGAATCCCCATTCTATGCGAAAGTCAAAAGGACCCAAACAGAGCATTCCGAAGGCTTTTTAAAACAAAAGCACCAAGTTCAATTGGAAATGCACCATCGCCGAGAGTTAGTTGAGTTATGAAATCCTTTGAGAGAAGGCACACTTTTCTAAGCAAAGAAAATGCCTCTGTGAGAGAAAAACTTTTTCTTCTCGACAGGGAAGCCCCATATCATTATTTTTTTATTGTTTCAATTTCTGATTCGTGTAGTGATTCAGTTCTGATGTATTTAGTGATTCAGTTCTGATACATAATCAATCTTATTAGTTATGTTCATTACTTAAATGTATCGAATCCTATCAAATATTTCTATTTCTCCTTTGAATTACTCAAATATATCCTATGAATTTCATTTTGCACCAGAAACTATTATAGGATAAGTTCGAATCTTTCTGTTCGGGTATTGATTGGTCTTGGTTGGACATGGTTTACGCGTTACTGGTTCCCGGAAGAGTTAATATCTCGATTAGCTAAACCCTTTCTTACCCTGCCATTGGATTCGTATTTTGTTCGTACAAAATAAATAGAGGCCTTCCCAACATATGTTGCAATGTCTCCAATAGGATGCTCTTAGTTCGTCTTTCCCTTAATAAGTCATCAAATTTTGTGCTTTTTGATTCCCAGTTGCTATGGGGAACAAAGGACGAAATACAATCGATTCCTCCATTTAAGTGGTTCTCTCTTCTCCTTGTTCTTGTTCCTAACTCCTTCCCGGGTAGTTCCCAATGTTTGGCACTTTCCATACTTCATGGGTGCAACATCAAAAAATTCGCTCATAATCAAGTAACAACCTAAGATCTATGACCATATTAGTTTAACTATTCGTATTTCGTTCATTCCATCGGTATGATCCCAGGTACGTGTAATTATGATCCGTTTGCCAAAACCAAGGGGTCTTTGTATAGAAACCGCCACAAACTACCGTCATTTTTTTATGGTTTTTCCTCTTCTCATAGGTTCTCTTTCCACACCTCTGGATATATGGTGCAAAATTTATGCCCCTTTCCTTAATTCTTTGATAATAGAGTTGTATATATTTGTGTCATCGATTGTACAAGTTCGTGAAGAGGACTGGACGGCTGGAATGAGGGAAAGAGGCTCGGTCGACAAAAAAGAAATGTAGCCTCCCTAGAACCTTGCAAAGTTATTATAATTGAATTGCGGAGCAATTCTTAACCAACGTACATGATTCTGTCCCATCAAGATTATAACACACAAGAAGAACCCTTACCACTCCGTTGGGAGCGGGATGAGTGATACATTTGGCGAGCGTCGACGAAGAACGTAAGCAAGGCTGGAGGTCGGGTATTGATATATTCCATCAAGAGAAAGGAGGCAGACTTGTAAGAAGTCCAACCATATATGGGGGCGAATCGAAATACTCAGCTTTTTGGAGCGGACCAATCTTCCGTGCCGCCCCTTACTCTCCCTCTATAAAGAAGTCTGCAGGAAGCTGGAAGAGATAAGACACTAATGTCGTGCTTAAGGTTAGACCTCACAATGTCAATGAAGCTAATGTTTCGTATATGTTATATCCTTTCGATCGAGCGAGAACTTATAAGGAAGGCCTTCATTGCCCTTTGAAAACGGACAAAAAAAAGAGTGATGGGGAAGAGAGAAAGTTGAAGAAGTACTTCTAGATCTCATGGAATAAGGCAGAATTCCTAACAAAACTTTCCACCTCTTGCTTTCATAGAAAAAATAATTTAGGATATGAAATCCCGATTACATTACTGCGGGACAAAATTGGATTTGTAAGAGCAAGCCAGAGAAAAGAGGCGTTGAGATAATACCTTTCATCCTAATCTCATCTATTGAAAAAGGGAGCCCCCTTGATTACCTAAAGAGATTTTTAGGCAGAATTGACATAATTATTACCGTGAGGATTGAGCTGCCAAAAGAGATTATTCTCCTTTGGGCTGGAAGATAAGATTTATGCAGTCCATAGAAAAAGAAAAAGAAAAAGAAAAAGAAGAAAGTATTCTGAAGCCAAATTCTCTTGGATTGGTAGTTGAATAGGGGGATAAAAACTTTTTTCTCCTTTATATTGAATGTAGTCAATCATTTTGATGTCATGAGAACAAATAGTCATAGAGATGTGAGAAGTTCTGCTTTCGCTATCGACTGACTGTCCTGTTACCAGTGCTATACAAGATTGGCACCCTAACTGGTACCTATACATCTACTCCTTGTCAGTTGCTATATTTTTTCCCCTTGAGGCTGAGAGCTTAACTCCTTCCACTCTCAGCCGCCTTTGCTTATCTTACTAGAAGCTCTATCTATTTGTACCAGCCAGGGAACTCCCTCTTTGCAAGCTACTTACTTTATCTGAACCCTCTACCGACAAATACATGAATTGCACTGGTCATTGTACGAAATGCCCTCTAAGCCAGTCGGTCAATGGAGGGACCGGGGCGCTAGATATTTTCTTTCTTCTGGCCGTAGGTCTGATCAATGCCATTGAGCTTCAATAATCTAAAATAGTAGTCGGAATTCGCTTCTAAGTGGGCTTCCTTTCTTACGCTCTGGCCTGACCTTCAGAAACAACTTTCTTTCAGCTACCAACTTCAAAGCTTGATCTCATCTCTCTTCTTTTGAAATTTTAGTACTATTATTTTTGGCATGGAAGGAGTTCATCTTGAATTGCCAGTATATTGATTGGAGGCCTTCCTCACCTGTTCTAGTGACATAGGCCCATCCAGTCGAGAGAAGAGACTTGAGATTAGCCACTAGGTGAAGTACGAAGGAGAGGATCGACTTTAGACAAAACCAATACGTAGGGATTGACATAGTAAAGGAGGCTAAACAAAGCTATCAAAGGGATGTGCCTAGGCTCGGAATATCCTTCTTTTGTACCAAAAAGTATCCCTATTCTTAATAGGAGCAAATAAAACATTAATTAGTACTACCTTGGATAGGAAAGAGAATAAGGGAAGGGGCCAAGTAGTTGATTGCACATTACTAAAGGCAAGGAATAAGACGTCTGAGAAGGGATGCCGAAAAAAAACTTAAATTTAATCTGGTGCAAAGTCAGTAATACTAGGGCCTCCGAGTTGGAATTTCCAACTATAAATAAGTTTAGCGAAGCCACATCCATTCTCGATTTCTGTTGCGACGGAGGGAGGTATCATAATAGATTCAAAATCACGATTAGAGTCATTCCTGATAAAAGGAAGAATCCAATCCCCATCTTCCTGATCTTAGTGGCCTTATAGCGGGCCAAAGAGCAAGGAAGTCCAAACTCCCCCAATCCCCCTGGGTGAGGGGTGAACCTTCTGTTTGATTCAATCTCATCTATTGCTGCTTTCGTATTGGCTTAAAGAGTATTTTGATGTCACTTAGGAGAAGAATAGGGAAGTGTGCCGGAGTCTTCTATAATAAGTAGTTGTGACTCAGTTTAGCAAGGACAGACTTATCGTAAAGAGACTTTCTTTTGTTCTAGGTTTCCACAAAGTGGTATCAGGGTATGAGAATGCCTTTATCCTATGTATAATCAAGTCTTCGGTTTAGATGAATCAATTCTCATTCCGGAATAAATGACCGGAATGAATGACTTTCTCTTGTCTCCTCATGGATCCAACTATTAGGTTTGTGGGTTTGTGGTCCGTGCCTAAAGCAACTGTTTTCCATTCGGGAACGTCTAGGAAGTTATCTCCCGATTCGTTGATCTATTGAGCTAAGGCAGCTCTGCATATAGTGTTTTAGACTCAAACTTCATCGCCGCCTTGTCCTTTCGAACCTTAATCTTAAGAAAATACTAAATGAGAAAGAGGTATGTATGGTTGCGTATGCCTGGAAACTAGTCAAGAATGATATCATAAACTACACGATAGACCATGAGTAAGCACTTTTGACAGCAAGAGAAGAGTCCTCCTCCTCACAAGGACTGACTCCTTTAGGTGTGAGGTGCAATCAACCACGAAAAGTCAGTAATAAAGAATCTGCTCTTCGGTAAGTGAAGGAAATCATGTTAAATCGTGCCAAGGTGTCAAGGCAGTTCGACAGAGGCAGAAAGAGTCTCCGTCCTGAACATAGAAGGAACGCAGGTTTGTGAATGCTTGAACTAATTTATCTAAGTGAGATACGAGGTTAGTCTTCTAGGATTAATTTGCTTCAAAGTTCCCATTAATTATCTGTTAATTTCAGGAATGATCCTATCAGTGATTATGTACTAGGCTTATCTAATGAATTGAGTCTTCCAAGAAAGGTTTCTAATGAATCTGCTAATTGAGGTTCTAGATTCGTTCAAAAGGCAGAAAGGAATAGGCTAATGGTCGTACCTTAATGATCCCTAACTATATTGATGTACCTGAGGTCTAGTATTTCTGGTAGCCAATGATCTAAGGGAGCTAGCAGTGCAAAGATACTCAAAAGTGGTACGTCCACATAAAAAATGGTTAGTCTGTGTTTTTCACTATTTTGTTCCTTCCTCGGCAAGCTTGGGCGTTTCATGATGTAAGCTCCCTAGGTATGGTTTTTGGAAATTATGTAAATGCCCTATCTTCAAAGGGAGTTGCTGACTTAAGGTATCCCTTGATCTGAGGGTGAGATAGAATTGCGTATGCTGAAGAGGAAAGGAAGAAGCCATTGTAAAGGAACACGACGTTTACCATTTCCGCTGCCTGCCTAAAGGCTTATTGGTAGCTTTTAGGTTCTTTGTCATTAGAGTGATTGACAAAACATATGTATGTTTTCGAAGAATAATAAGAAGAGACAGTTGTAGCTTTTAGAGACTATCCTCTGCAGCTGTAGCTTCGTGGAAGCCAGCTTCTTAAATACAAACCCCCCAACCATTATTCCTGCCCTAAAGCAAGTGAATCCACTCTGACCCACCACCCTGGTAGGAATTGCAAGATTTACAGTTAATGAATTCTTGTAATACAAGTTCTTTCCTCTAACGATGGCTACGAACTACGCCGAACTGAACTGTCAAGGCATTCAAACTAAGACTATGAAAGCTTAATCAATAAAGAGTATTTTAGTAGAATGTCTTAACTTACTCCCCATACGAGGCTGTAAAAGAAGCTAGAGAACATAGGGTCAACACCAAGGTAGGGGAAATAGGGAAAAGAACGAGTTTGATGTGAATGGAAGAACACATTTCGCTAAGAAAGAAAAATAGGAAGTGGCGATAGTAAACATTACCCTCACTCAGAAAAATATGCACCTGGGAGACATGAAGCACAGTCAACCTCTCTACCTTAAGACTTCTAACATGGTGTATTCTAGATAGAGCACGGTAACCCACTACCTACTGTACAAAACAAAGAGTTGATAATCTCTTCATATGGTACTGTAGGTGTACAACCATACTACCATAAGGATGGTTAGAGTTCATGTGTAACGACCTGTTTAGTCGTTTTGAGCAGAAGAGTTTATTTCTGCTAATAACTGTCTGTGTCGACGGATCCCACGACGGACCGTCATGGGCACGACGGACCGTCGAGGTGGTCTCGTTTCAAAACACTTAGATTCTGAAAATTTTGGTACTGAGATAGACTCTCTGAACTTCACGATGGAATGGCAGGACGGACCGTCGTTGGCACGACGGACCGTCACAAATCTTTCCACAGAATTAACTCTCTGAACTTTATGACGGACCTGCAGGACGGACCGTCACAGTCATGACGGACCGTCACAGGCTGCGTAACCCTGACTGGGTCGGATTTCTGTTAAAAGTTTTTAAGGGGCGTTTTGGACTATTCATGCTTATAATTATAAAGTTAGTGGGTTAATGTTAAGAATTCAATTACTTGGGGGTTAAAGGAGATAACCTTGAAATAAATAGTGGGTTATTTATATCATCTTTTATACTTAATTATATGACAATTAGGGTAAAAGAAAATAAGAAAAATAGAAAGAACAGAGGGAGAAAGGGAGAACGAACGAGCGAGAGAAGAGAGAACGAAGAGGAAAGCGAAGATTTAGAGGAGTAGCTTGCGTGATCACGAATTCTTCGGTGGAGGTAGGTTATTGTTTATACTATCTCATAGTAAACTCTAAATAGCGATTGATATGTATTGGGTAGTATTGTAAAGTCTTCTATATGCTTGATTGTGTGCTTGCATGATGTGATTATGTAATTGTAATGGATTGGAAAGATGAGGCTGTGAATCTTAAATCTTAAATCCACTTTGTTAATGATGATGCCTTGGTATAAAAGAAGGCTTGATGAATTAAAAGAATGAGACTAGGGGATCGGAGTGTCACGTTCCGATACCAGGATAGTAGTGGATCGAAGTGTCACGTTCCGACACCAGGATAGTAGGGGATCAAAGTGTCACGTTCCGACACATAGTAGTAGAGGATCGGAGTGTCACGTTCCGACACAAGAAGAACAAAGAGAATGAATCTTGAATTATGCTAACATACTAAGATTTTAAAGAGACCTATTTCCCAAAAGAGTATGGTGTGGAGGCTTCAGTCCTCATAGATGTGTTTAGTGTTGTTGTAAATGATTCTTATACTTGTTGCTATCACCTGTTAAGTATTTGGTTGGTTTTATGTATTATTCGATATATATTGCTTTCTATTTTGAGTTGGCCGATGATACCTACTCAGTTCTTGTGCCTTGTACTGACCCCTACTTGTAATTTTCTTCTTTGTTATTTGTGGAGTGCAGCAAACGTGCCATCGACTTCAACTCGTTCTGAACTCTAGCCAGTCTTCATCACGTCAGATTTCAGGGTGAGCTATTGTTCGTAGCTTGGACTGGATTCTCTCTCATTCATGTCTTGATGCCTTGAAGTTCAGGCATGGACTAGCTGTTTAACTTATTTTAGCTTCTTAGATACTCTTAGATTTAGTAATTTGAGGATAGATGTTCTTGTGGTGATGACTTCCAGATTTTGGGAATAATAAGTATTAAATTTTAGAAGTTATTTATTTGTTATATTAATGAGTTTTAAGTGTTCCGGATTATATTCTGGTTATCATGGTTGAAATATTGGTAAGAAATTGGGATTCGATTGGTTGGTTCGCTCACATAGGAAAATAAATGTGGGTGCCACTCGCGGCTCGTTTTTGGTCGTGACAGAGGGTGACTACACTTCCACCCCAGTTCGTATTATCTCTTTTCTTCGCGCTAAGAGGATGGTTAGTAAGGGTTGTTTAGCCTTCTTGGTACATCTCAAGGATGATACTTCCAAAGTACCTTCGATTGAGTCTGTTTCCATAGTCTGTGAGTTTCTGGATGTGTTTCCTGCAGACCATCCTGGTATGCCACCGGATAGGGATATTGATTTTTGTATTGATCTGGAGCCGGGTACTCGCCCCATTTC